>NW_028190407.1:0-77500 GCF_048542155.1 Nylanderia fulva | reverse complement strand
ATCAGATATAGGACGATTATCGAGAAAATTTTTTTGTCGTGCCATATCGTTTTCAGTTAGTTCTTTTTTATTTTGTGAGTAACTATTTACAATAGCGCAATCGTCATCTTGTTCCGCACTTATAACAGTAACAGGAGTGACAGTTGCTTTCATAGATAAACTATTATATTCGCAACATTGACTTTCTTTGATAATATTTTTGTTTTCTGTATTACATTGTCGACAACTATTTAATTTTTTTACCCCTTTTTGAGCTTCTATTATATAATCTGGATTTCTAATAGGCATATGTCTATTATGCCGACTATCCAAGATTTCTGGCAGCATGCAATTATAATAGAAATTTGTTAAAAAGGGTAGCATTTTATTACTCCAAAAATCATTATCCTTTATAACACGTATTATTTTTAAGCTTTTTGGCGTCCACATAGTAAAAACACAATATTCTCGCCGCGTTATATTTAACTGGCCTTGAATTTGATAGAAATATTTATGATTTTTATTCATTTGTTCTGAATTTTTCTTATCAAAGATGTTCTTTAGTGGAGTCATCTTTATAGCTTCTTCAGCTGTTAAGTTCTTAGCTGAGTGCGGACATTTTATTTCTACCAGACCGTCTTCATCTATAAGTCCATCTGGAGAAGCACCCAAGTATGGATGTTCAATATCAATGAATAATCCACAAGGTTTAATCTCTTTTTTTTAGTATTTCGACTAATTCTTTTCTCGCAATTGGTTCTTTTTCGCGACCATATTTTATTGCCTCGGTTTCAATAGCAGAAGGATATAAAATATTTTTCACAGGCAATGCGCAAGACGTTTTCATTCTTTTACAACATACGGTTCCAAAATTAGATGCCGTTAACATTTTACGTCTCAATTGTAGCCATTGTTGTGATTCATTTTGTTTTGTAGTGTCGCGTTCAATTTTTTGCCAATTTTTTGCATTTTCGGACAATTTTTTAAAATGATTTTGTCGAAATTGCTCGATTACATCGGACGGTAGATCCGGTTTTTGCGAGTGTGGACCATAATAAGAGTCTGTTCCCGATTTTTGTTTGAATTTTTTTGATCTTCTTTCTATTTGTCGATACTCTTTATTTTTCTCTAATTTTTCTCTTCGGCGCTTCTCCAACTTCTCGACAATAGGCGGAACAGTCTTATTCATGCTTTTATGTACTTCTGTAATTACTTGTTGCGTATTAAATTGCAAAACTGCCCCCGCAACTCTAGCATTGTAACCACCTTTTTTATTAACAAGAATACGTTTGCCGCCAATTTGTGCGCAGATCGACGAATTAAATGACTCTGTAATGTTATTCGTATAATTTAACAATAAGCTGTCAGAGTAACCACTTATATACTCGACAGCTTCTTCTATTTCTAAATAGAGACCATGTGATTTTAAAGAATCTATATAATTTTCTTCTCCATCGCAAGTCTCTTTGCCACGTTCTTTGCATTGCTTGTGATCGCCAAAAACATGCCTAGGAATGTTTAAAATATCTGTTTGTAATTCCATAGCCTGACGATGTTGAGGTTGCCGTTCTTGTCTTCGTAGAGCGGCTGCCTCAGTTATTTCCTTTCGTATTTCTAAAATTTTGTTTTTTATTACATTTCGCACTTGTATTAAGCCAGGCCGTCTGGATGTTTTTGGCCGAGTTTTCTCTGCTACAGTTTTAATTTTTTTACATAAATTACGTAGCAGATGATTCGTGCATTCTATTTTGGTAACTGTTATCATATGTTCTCCGTATGGATTATTATTTTTAATACTTTGGTATACGCTACTGTCACCGTCAGCAACAAGCGTTTTAAAAATTAGACCATGCATTTCGAGGCTACAATTAAAACCTTCTGCAATGGCATCGCTCTCCATTTTTGTGGAGCTTACGTTGCGATCAAAATTTTTATAGCAATTGTGAGTTTTCGGCTCGATACCTCTTCGCTCTGCCATATCGCATATTATGCAATATTTATTTTTAACACCGACGTAGAGAACCTTTCTCGTGCGGTAACCAATTATGGCTCCAATACCGGCAGGAGAGTCGTACGTGGTACCATACGATCTTTTCATCCAACTACCATCCGCTACAACTGTTATATACGGAATACCGTTTATAACTTCGTTGTTATCAAGAGCGATTTTTTTTTCAATTTCACCAGCCGTTTTCATATTTTCTATAGATGTGTTTACAAACTCGTCGACTAATTTGTCTCTACTCTTGATGTACATTGGCTCGGACATGCTAGGAACATTCATGACTGCAAGCTGCTTTTCCAGCTGGGCATAACCAGTTCCCACAGTAAGTGTTCCTGCTACAGCAGCCGTATTAATGTCCATTATTTCCGGTTTTGTGGGTTCTGACCAAATGCTGGCTTTTGTTTTGCACATTTTACATTGGAAGAACAGCTGGGTTTTCAACCCACATTTTTCAGACTTTATAAGTAACAAATTTTCAATTGACGAGCAGTCCAGTGCTTTATTATGTCTGTCAAAGATTCTGTGCAGCTCAGTCCATATAAAAGAGAAGTCCATAATGCGACGGCCTGCAGGCAAATTTTCTTTGATATCATCTTTATCAATAGAGCTCTTTTTAATTTTTTCTATAACATAATATTTGTCATGTTCGACACCATTTTCTACATTGCATATATCTGTATTTGACTCTAGACATCGCATTACTTGAATATTAGAATCCATTGTATCGGTAAATGATTCTACCGATTTTTCAAAATCAATTGATTTATCATAATGCATGTTTTTGGAGTCATTGGAATCATCAATATACATGCTTTCGAAACATTTATTTATGCCAAGTTTAACATTTTGCTTTACAGAATACATAGCTGTATTTGACTTCTGATACAGCATTGATTGGATTTTCGAATCCGTTGTATCGGGAAATAATTCTTCCGATTCGACGGATTCGCTAGTATCCTCAACGCTTCTCGAGTCAATTAACTTTTCGTTATCGTCGAAAAGACGAATATCTTGTTCGACATACATGCATGTATTTGACTCGAGACACTGCATTGTTTTGATATTTGAATCCGTCGTATCGGGAAATAATTCTTCCGATTTGTTTAAATCGACAGATTCGCTAGTATCCTCAACGCTTCTCGAGTCAATTAACTTTTCGTTATCGTCGAAAAGACGAATATTTTGTTCGACATACATGCATGTATTTGACTCGAGACACTGCATTGTTTTGATATTTGAATACGTCATATTGGGAAATAATTCATCCGATGTTTTAAAGTCGACGGATTCCATACTAACATCTTCAATGCTTCTCGAGTCTAATTTATTAGCTAATCGAACATCTTGTTCGACATTATACATACCTGTATCACTTACAATTTGACACATCTCCGACAAGTTTTTTACGTCTTGCTTTGTCTTCTCACTGATAAGTAACTGTCGCCTGCAAGAAAACATTTATTGATAAGTATTTTGTTAAATATTATTATAAAAATTATAAAAAATATTTATAAATATTTTTGAAAACAAAATCTTTTAAAAATAAATCTTTATTTTAATTAAAAATAAATGTGAGACGACCCAACTGGCTTAAATTAATTCTTATTATTATTAGTTTGATGCCATGTACAAGAAAAGACAACGTTTCGACCTTAGGTTTAGGTCCTTATCAAGTCTAAAATTAATATTAAAAAATACAATAGATGTACAGACAAGAATTTTTATTTTTAAGAAAGTAAAGCGCAAACCAAGATTATAATAACAATTTAAACGTACCTTACAAATTCTTTAGTGCAATATATAATTAATTTTTTTCATTTTACATATTTCAATATAAATACTGTGTCACGTAAACGTTCAGTATGGATGGTAAAGACGAACTAAATTAAACAGCTTTGATTATTCTATCATAGATCGGATTCAAATTCTCTGTGTCTTTCTGTAGGTTGATCGTGTTATTAAATTTTTTTATAAAAAACATTTCAGCAATCTCTCTTTTCCTAGTGTTTGTTTCTCGATGTAAAATATTTAAGTTTGTCCATTTAAAGTCATGCGAAAAATCATTTCTATGTTTGCTTATAACATTTTGATTGCTGACATGCATTTTTATATTATTCATATGTTCTTTAATCCGAGTATTAAGGTGTCTTTTAGTTTGTCCGATGTATGTGGCGTCACAGTCATTGCAGTCAACTTTATAAACTATCTCGGTCATATCGGCTTTAGGTAATTTGTCTTTTCGGGGTTTAATATAAAAATGCATGTCAGCAATCAAAATGTTATAAGCAAACATAGAAATGATTTTTCGCATGACTTTAAATGGACAAACTTAAATATTTTACATCGAGAAACAAACACTAGGAAAAGAGAGATTGCTGAAATGTTTTTTATAAAAAAATTTAATAACACGATCAACCTACAGAAAGACACAGAGAATTTGAATCCGATCTATGATAGAATAATCAAAGCTGTTTAATTTAGTTCGTCTTTACCATCCATACTGAACGTTTACGTGACACAGTATTTATATTGAAATATGTAAAATGAAAAAAATTAATTATATATTGCACTAAAGAATTTGTAAGGTACGTTTAAATTGTTATTATAATCTTGGTTTGCGCTTTACTTTCTTAAAAATCAAAATTCTTGTATGTACATCTATTGTATTTTTTAATGTTAATTTTAGACTTGATAAGGACCTAAACCTAAGGTCGAAACGTTGTCTTTTCTTGTACATGGCATCAAACTAATAATAATAAGAATTAATTTAAGCCAGTTGGGTCGTCTCACATTTATTTTTAATTTTATTCATCACTGGCGATACAAGATATCTACTATTAACTTTATTTTAATGTACAATTAAAAATAAATTATTAATTATAAAATTATGTATTACTGAAAAAATAGATAGCTAACAATATAAATACTACTACTGTAGCGCACATGCAAACCACATCTAATGTAAAATTGTAATTGTAATTGTGTAATATTTTTTTTAATTATCAGCACACGAATAGATCGCCTCTGGATTTAATATAACCAGCACACGAATAGACCGCCTCTGGATTTTATATAATCCAGCCCACGAAAAGATCGCCTCTGGATCAAATTTTGTATAACCAGAACACACATGCAAATCGTTTCTAATCTAGAAAGTTACCAGCACACGAATAGATCGCCTCTGGATTTAATATAACCAGCACACGAATAGATCGCCTCTGGATTTAATATAACCAGCACACGAATTGATCGCCTCTGGATTTAATATAACCAGCACACGAATTGATCGCCTCTGGATTTAATATAACCAGCACACGAATAGACCGCCTCTGGATTTTATATAACCAGCCCACGAAAAGATCGCCTCTGGTGCTAACAACTGTAATAATAAAAGTATAATACTCTTTATATTACTACTACTACTACTACTACTACTACTACTACTACTACTACCACCACTACCACCACTACCACCACTACCACCACTACCACCACTACCACCACTACCACCACTACCACTACCACTACCACTACCACTACTACTACTACTACTCTGTAAATTTAGTATATATATTGTATAAAGTAATTTATTTTCAAAGATTTTGTTTTCAAGATAGATAACAAAATAAAAATAAACAGATTTTTTTATTTATACTTTTACGGTATTATTATATTATTTTTTTCTTAGTAATAACTAATTTCTTTACAAGTATTAAAATAAAAATATTTTGTAGTATATCCTTCTCAATATAACAAAATAGCAATATTTACAATATTAAAAATAGGCTTTTAGCAACATTTTAAATTGTCTCAGAATTCACTCATGGATATAACATTTCAAGAACAAGTTGTCAATTACTCTGTATCTAAAAATTATACAAAAAGTATTTTTTATACTTTGGTAAAAAAATTAGTACAGTTCGTACTAGTAAAGTATATAAAAATTAAAAATATGAAAAAATTTTTTTAAATAAAATTTATTATTTTATTATTTTTTATTTATTTTTATTTGAAATAAAAATGTTTAAAAAATGTAAGTAAAAAACAATTTAAATATAATTTCTAATAATAATTTATAATAATTTTTAAAATTAATTTAACAAATTTGTAATTAAAAAATGTTAACAAATAATATATAAAATATTATTTAATTGTTATTATATATAAAATTATTGTAAAACAGAACAAAAAAATTTCCACAATTTTTATACAGCGTATCTCAAAATATCAAAACTTTGGGTGTGTAAAGAAAATGGAGAAAATATTATATTTCAGATTTACTCATTTATGCTGTGTTGTAGAAAATCACCAAAAAAATATTAGTTTATTCAACATTTGAATGTACGCGATATATTGTCACCAGTCTAATAAATTCACATGTACATTTTTGAAGAGTAATAACTGTAATATAATTTGTAAGAAAACAACAGAGATGTAAATATAAACAAATAAAAGTAAGCAGGTTACTATCTTGCATTTATTTATAATTTTATAATTTTATTTTAGGAAACTTTCTTTTTTTCTATAACGTATTTTATTTAATAATAATGCAAACAAAAAATATGGTACAGAAATTTAAAGCAGTAATAAAATATATCAAAAAATATCATAAAATAAACATTGCAAAATATAAAATTAGAGCAAATTAAAAATCTTTGAAGTAAAATAAGATAGAGCCGTGATAACAAAATTATTGTATGGTTTTTTTTGTTTGCGTTTATTTTATTCTCTTTTTATTTAAAATTAGTCTGTTACTCATTAGAAGTGTACAAGTAAATTAATAATACATGTAACAATATGTACATATTTGAATGAATTTACCAACATGGCTTTATTTTCTTTAAAATAAAGCAAAAATGAGCAAAGTTCATAGCTGGGTAAGCATGCTATTATAAAAGTGTCCCCAACGAGTTTCGTAATGACATTTGGCCTGTCTTTTTCTAACTGTAAAAAACACAATTTTTCCAAAAGTTTTGCTCCCTAACTCTATAATTTCCTGAGAGAAGGTTATTTTTATTTTAATTCTTTTTTCTATCGCAAATATTTTACATCATCACATAAATTTTTTGCAGAATCAACCAAAGACACTAAAAAAAATTTTTTTTGGTTTCTCGAATAAAAACTCGATAAATTTAAATAAAATAAAAAAATGGCCTTTTCAGAATGTTTCTTTCGAGGTTCAATAACCAAACTTTTACAGAATATTCTTTTTTTTATGTCTGAATACTTTCAAAGTTTTCAATTTTTTTCAAGTTGTTGGAATATCTTAAAAAAAATAAAAACTATTTTTTAGCATTATATTCAAAAATTTAAAAGAGCTAATTTCTTCTCATATAGAAATTTACTTTTCGATTACATCTTTGTAAAAGTTGCTGTAATTTTTGTATAAACATAATTTTATATTTTTTATGTATGATCAAAACTATAATTGTTATAAGAAAAATAAATAATGTTTGGAAATAATGCAAAAAAAGTAATTTTTATTTTTTTTTAAATGATGCACCAACTCGAAAAATTTGAAACAATTTGAGAGTATTGAGACAAAGACAAAATATTCTGTAAAAGTTTTGTGATTGAACCTCGAAAGGAACGTACTGAAAAGGCCATTTCTTTATTTTATTTAAAATTTTTAATTGAGTTCTTATTCGAGAATAAAAAAAATTTTTTTGGTGTCTTTGGTTTATTAGAATTTAGCAAAAAATTGATGTGTGATAATGTAAAATATTTGCGATAGAGAAAAGAAATAAAAATAACCTTTTCTCTGGACATTATAGAGTTAGGGAGCAAAACTAGGAAAAATTGTTTTTTATAGTTAGAAAATGACAGGCCAAATGTCATTTATAAACTAGTTGGGGGCACTATGCTTGCCCGGCTATATCTTTTGCAACAATTATAAAATTTTTTTTTATTCTTTATGCACTCAAAGCTTGGAATACGTTGGGATACTCTGTTTGGGTTCGGCAAAGTAAATCTAAGACGTTGCAGACGTCTCTTTCTTTACTCTATTTTTGTTCTATTACAATACACTGATTGGAAAATTTCAGGCCACAGTATTTTTAAGTGTAATTCTACTTTTAGTCTATTTATCTATAATTATATATAATTATATTGTAAGTTTAATTTATTTTCATTAAAATTTAAAAAACTGTAAGGTACAATATAATTGGGTTATAAAATTATGATACGCCTTGTTTTACGAATTTAGTTTAAAATATTTTTTTCAAAATCGCATTATTCATGAAATATTCCACCTTTTTTGGACTTCTGGTCACTCTGTATAAATCTAATGTAAGAAAAAAATTATTAAAAATATTTTTTTTTTTCAAAGTATTTTTTACATCACTAATAAATTTATATATAATAAATAACAGAATGAGTCAAAAGAGCATCCAGACGTTTCAGATTGCTTCGCCGAACCCAAGTTCTATACAGGATGTCTGAAAATTCGCGGAACACTCGAGAAGGTAGAGAATGATACAGAACTTTTCTGTTCAGATAACACTCTCTACCTTCCCAGGGTGTTCTGCGAATTTTCGGACACCTAAATTTAAAATGGTGTTACTAACCTTTTCATCCATCCTTTCTTTCGCGACATCCTGCGGCGAGTGAGAGGCAAATGTGTTTTGTCGTATTTTCTTCCCATCACTTTTATAATATATTCTTCTTTTACTTGTATACACTCTTCTAAACACTTCTATACACTTACTACTATAAACACTATACAGCTTTCACTACACGTATATACACAGTCTGTCTAGACTCAACGTGTGTAAGTCAGCTGTTATCTCGCGCTATTACTGCAAGCCGCGTACAGATAGCAGTACACAATGCGCGCAAGTGTAGGTATGTACCAGCCCGGTCATACGCGCAATAGACGTTTTTGGCGCGTAAGCAAAATAACTTATTTTATTTTTCGTATATATGTAGATCTGTTTATATATTCACGACGAAAAAGACATTGATTTGTAAGAAATGTTTATACGTAAACTCGCTATTAGACATAATTATTTATACATATAATTATCATATGTATTTTTATTTGATTCACGTTTTTTTTAAACCGTTTGTATATACATAAAGTGATTAGTGGTATTTAATTTTAGCTAAATACTTATCACATAGATATAATAATATTGTCAAAGGTGAACTAAATATTTAGAAGAACGTTTTGAATTACAACACATTTATACCTAAAAAACTGCAAACTGTATGTACATGTATATTTGTCTATAAGTAAACATCTTTTTTATGATGAATATCTACTATAAAAAAAGTCATGTGTACCCGTGAAGTGCGTGTTTGGAGTCGAAAGTCTTGTTGCCGTTTTTCCGCGTATACGTGATTGGTGGTCGATTCGAGGTACGGGGCGAACTTGATCGCGGTTATTATAATAATGACAGTTCGTATCGTGATAATAAAGGTTAAATGTGTAGTGATCTCGGTATGTGTTATATAATATTTCTTAAGAGCTTGTGTCGTGTCACGCAAGATTTAGTAGAAAATAATATATTTATAAAAAAGAAGGCATAAATAAGATGAAGCAGTGATCGACGAATGAAAAAAAGTAAGTATATATATAAATATATATACAGATCTTTTTATTATATTTAATACAAATAAATCTTAATTTTTTTTTTTTATTTTTTTTATCACAATTTATAGGATTCTAATTAAATAATTAAGCAAATTTATCTATTTATAAAATAATTAAGAGAAAAAGATATAATATCATTTTACTTCAGTACTCTGTAGCCGAAATTTATGATACATTAAACTAATTATTATGTCGAAATAGGCTATCTTTTTGCTTACTCCTGAGTAAATTAAACATAAAAAACAGAGATCGATAATATTAAAAAGAAAAAGAAGCCTTCGATTTGAAAAATTATTTTTATTTTACATCTGCATAGAAAGTATGAATGATGATTAATAAACGACTAATCCTGTAGTTTGAATTCTGATTTAAATATAATTATTGTACTCGATATCTCGGCCGTATTAAAATTAAATATGAATAATATCTACATTCTTGCAATATATAATAATACAACATATGATATACACAATAATTAAGTACAAAAATATCCTATAAATTGTCGTAATGCAATTTGCTTACGAAAACATTTTACATAAAATTTAATTTTATTTCATAAAATACATTATAATACATAACATCATTTTTGAAAAACCATTACTTATGTAACGAATGGTGACATTTATTTTTAACATCATTGAAATAATTATATTTTACTTAATGTCAAAGTTCGATAAAAAATTGATACTTGATATTATATATAGTTTCTAGAAGAGTATATAAAATAATACTTTCAAAATATTATAACGTTTAAATAACACGAAAGTGAAACTAATTATAACCAAACATTGTGAACGCGTTAAAAAAAAATTTTTTTAAATATTAGAATTATTTTCACATATTATTTAATAAAATGGAAAAGAATCATTATTTTCGAATCATTTTGCGTGGTGGTAATCCTAAATCTTCATTGGATGTTTTTTTTACAATTGGTCTTGTACCCAACAATAATTGTTGAAATGATAACTTTTCCTCTCCTATTTGCTTTATGTCTGTTGAATGATCAATCTCCAAATAAAATATGTCATCTAAATGATAAAATTATAATATTAATGACAGTTATATAGTAATTATATTTTTGGAAATTTTAAAACTTTTTCACATAGCTTACTCATAATTTTTACATATCCTTTCATTTCAATCATTTGCCCCTTGTCAAAGTAGACATCATTATCATAATTTACTATTTGTATCTCCAATTTATACGTCTTATCTGTAATGGATCCGCAGCCAATTGTTTTAAAACTATTTAGAAATTTATTAAAATTCGTTTTAATGTATCCACGTATAACTGAAAAAAATTTTATTAATTTTTAGTTTATCACAAGATTCATCTTTAGTTCATCAGTATCATTTTTAGTTTATCACTGTATTATAACGAATTAACTTATAGAAAATATTTAAATCTCATAATTATAAAAATCAAATAGTATAAAAATAAGAAATTATGTAAAAAATATGTATATAAAAGATTTATAAAAGCATATAGTTACATATTTATACGTACGTTTGCATACAAATGTTTATCGATATATAAGAAATACCGGATTTTAGTATAAAGTATATTATATACATATAAACACTTACTAATGCATGCATTAAGATATTGAGGTACATCACACAATTCCACTAATTGTGGTTGCATCGCTTGAATGTTTTTTTTTAGGTCAAAATTACCCAACGTATTTATTGTCGTGTTGGATCGAATAATTAGTTCGTATTGAAGTGTCCCTTGGTTGAATTCAGGTATTTTTACCTTTTTAGCCTTAGCACCATCAATATGCACAATCTGCAAAATTAACAAATATTATTAAATTAAATATGTATATTAAATTAATATTATTCTAATACTACTGTTTTATATGTACTTTATTGGAATAAACTTTTTTTTTTAAATATTACAACAAAATGATAATAAAAATAATAATTTTAATGTTATAAAAAATAAATTATACAAAAATGTATCGCTTACTCGATTTGGTTGTATATAAAAATTTATACGATCAATTTCTTCGTTCCAGGCAACAACTTGAATGCGATGTTTACTGTTGTTGTTCACCAAAAATTTTAACAATCTATAATGTTGGGATTTACCAACTATCTTCGGACCGTCAATTTCATCGATAAATCCAACAATTTCTCTAAATAAATTTTTTATTAAAATTAGTAATATAATAATATTTTAATTTGTTTTAATTATCAAGCTAAAATATTAAATATTATGTTCTTTTATTTGTTAATTACAACAAAAGATAATTATTTTTTATTTAAGAAAGAATTAAATATATATACATAATGTGATCACAACAATTGTTAATAAATAGTCGAAAAGAAACTTTGAAGGTTATTGTGACATAAAAATTTTGATATTAAATATGTATATGTGTATCAAAACTATATTAATTTACAAATGAGATATTTTAATTAAATTATTCTAATAACATGCTTTAAAAAACAATACATTATTAACGAAAGCGTACTAAATATCATTTATTGATAATATTTTTCCAATGGTAGATTTGATAATTACATGTTATATAATTTCTGATAATGTAAATTTTAAAAACAATTCATTATATTGTAGTATATTTCGTTATTAAATTTTTCGTTTAAATTAATCTTAAAAATATTTTATTAACTGATATGATAATACATTTAAGACATAGAGGTAAAAATTTGCATAATAATTATACAATTAAATAAAAAATTATATTATATTAAGTATAAATTAAAAATATAAAGACTCACACAGTAGAATCTTCGAATTGTATCGATTCCAACATTTCATCCGATGCCAAATATATCGTCTCCAAAACATCATTTTGATTGAGAAAAGTAATTTCCTGTCTATTGACTTCCACATCATTACTTCGATTTGGAGTAAAAGTTTTCTTTTTGTTGCAGGTTTCCGAATGACTTTCTTCGTTTAATGTCTCCTGCTGTATGTTAAGTATTCTGTAAATGAGTAGCGTATATCAATATAATATCGTGATTAATAAAATATATTTTATAAAACTTTTATGTCGCAAGTTACAAGCTCTTCCATTTAAATTATGTAAAAGATTATTATATTGCGAACTTTAAAAAAGAATCGGTAAAATAGAATCTCTTTTATATAAGAAAGCAGTTATAAAAATAATGTAAATTATTACTAAAAAGCTATCAATCGATTTTAACTAACAAAATTAGCTATTCTCTGTAACAATAATTTAAAAATTTATAAATAAAAAATGAAAATATTAATAAAAATAAGTATATTAATAAATTTACTTGTTAAGCGAGGATTCCTTTAAATTAATTTGGGACGAATGTTTATTTCCATTATTTTTTTTCTTATCCTTTTGATGTTGGTTAACTTTTTCCATTTTTTCTTTTTATCTCTTTTTCTTCCTCGTTCCTTTATTTAAAACTAAAACAAAAACGTATACTATAATATATCGCATAAAGTGTAATTTTATGTTAAAAATAGAAATTAAATCGCAAGAGTTTTATAAGAGAGCAATATCAATATCGAACAAAATTTAAAAAAAAAATTTTTTTTTAAATTTAAAATATATATTTAAAAAATTTTAACAAAATTATAATTTAAAATTTAAAAAATAATTAAGTAATGTAATAATTATTAAATTTATTTATAATGTATAATAATTTATAAAATAATTATTAAAAATATATCAATAATTTAGCTCACTTCTTCGAACCTCCTGTAGATTTGAGAAGATATGTTGCTATGTATAAAGAGTAACATATTTTGTTTTATCGTTGCTATAGAAAATTCGATGACGTTAAAGTTGTGTTCTAAAATCACTATTAATATTGAAAATCTATAATTCACGTCACATTTTAGAACACAACTTTAACGTCATCGAATTTTCTATAGCAACGATAAAACAAAATATGTTACTCTTTATACATAGCAACATATCTTCTCAATTCTACAGGAGGTTCGAAGAGGTGAGCTAAATTATTGATATATTTTTAATAATTATTTTATAAATTATTATACATTATAAACAAATTTAATAATTATTACATTACTTAATTATTTTTTAAAATTTAAATTATAATTTTGTTAAAATTTTTTAAATTTTAAATTTAAAAAAATTTTTTTTTTTAAATTTTGTTCGATATTAATATTGCTCTCTTATAAAACTCTTGCGATTTAATTTCTATTTTTAACATAAAATTACACTTTATGCGATATATTATAGTATACGTTTTTGTTTTAGTTTTAAATAAAGGAACGAGGAAGAAAAAGAGATAGAAAGAAAAAATGGAAAAAGTTAACCAACATCAAAAGGATAAAAAAAAAAATAATGGAAATAAACATTCGTCCCAAATTAATTTAAAGGAATCCTCGCTTAACAAGTAAATTTATTAATATACTTATTTTTATTAATATTTTCATTTTTTATTTATAAATTTTTAAATTATTGTTACAGAGAATAGCTAATTTTGTTAGTTAAAATCGATTGATAGCTTTTTAGTAATAATTTACATTATTTTTATAACTGCTTTCTTATATAAAAGAGATTCTATTTTACCGATTCTTTTTTAAAGTTCGCAATATAATAATCTTTTACATAATTTAAATGGAAGAGCTTGTAACTTGCGACATAAAAGTTTTATAAAATATATTTTATTAATCACGATATTATATTGATATACGCTACTCATTTACAGAATACTTAACATACAGCAGGAGACATTAAACGAAGAAAGTCATTCGGAAACCTGCAACAAAAAGGAAACTTTTACTCCAAATCGAAGTAATGATGTGGAAGTCAATAGACAGGAAATTACTTTTCTCAATCAAAATGATGTTTTGGAGACGATATATTTGGCATCGGATGAAATGTTGGAATCGATACAATTCGAAGATTCTACTGTGTGAGTCTTTATATTTTTAATTTATACTTAATATAATATAATTTTTTATTTAATTGTATAATTATTTATCAAATTTTTACCTCTATGTCTTAAATGTATTATCATATCAGTTAATAAAATATTTATGAGATTAATTTAAACGAAAAATTTAATAACGAAATGTACTACAATATAATGAATTGTTTTTAAAATTTACATTATCAGAAATTATATAACATGTAATTATCAAATCTACCATTGGAAAAATATTATCAGTAAATGATATTTAGTACGCTTTCGTTAATAATGTATTGTTTTTTAAAGCATGTTATTAGAATAATTTAATTAAAATATCTCATTTGTAAATTAATATAGTTTTGATACACATATACATATTTAATATCAAAATTTTTATGTCACAATGACCTTCAAAGTTTCTTTTCGATTATTTATTAACAATTGTTGTGTGATCACATTATATATATATATTTAATTCTTTCTTAAATAAAAAATAATTATCTTTTGTTGTAATTAACAAATAAAAGAACATAATATTTAATTTGATAATTAAAACAAATTTAGCTTGATAATTAAAACAAATTAAAATATTATTATATTACTAATTTTAATAAAAAATTTATTTAGAGAAATTGTTGGATTTATCGATGAAATTGACGGTCCGAAGATAGTTGGTAAATCCCAACATTATAGATTATTAAAATTTTTGGTGAACAACAACAGTAAACATCGCATTCAAGTTGTTGCCTGGAACGAAGAAATTGATCGTATAAATTTTTATATACAACCAAATCGAGTAAGCGATACATTTTTGTATAATTTATTTTTTATAACATTAAAATTATTATTTTTATTATCATTTTGTTGTAATATTTAAAAAAAAAGTTTATTCCAATAAAGTACATATAAAACAGTAGTATTAGAATAATATTAATTTAATATACATATTTAATTTAATAATATTTGTTAATTTTGCAGATTGTGCATATTGATGGTGCTAAGGCTAAAAAGGTAAAAATACCTGAATTCAACCAAGGGACACTTCAATACGAACTAATTATTCGATCCAACACGACAATAAATACGTTGGGTAATTTTGACCTAAAAAAAAACATTCAAGCGGTGCAACCACAATTAGTGGAATTGTGTGATGTACCTCAACATCTTAATGCATGCATTAGTAAGTGTTTTTATATGTATATAATATACTTTATACTAAAATCCGGTATTTCTTATATATCGATAAACATTTGTATGCAAACGTACGTATAAATATGTAACTATATGCTTTTATAAATCTTTTATATACATATTTTTTACATAATTTCTTATTTTTATACTGTTTGATTTTTATAATTATGAGATTTAAATATTTTCTATAAGTCAATTCGTTATAATACAGTGATAAACTAAAAATGATATTGATGAACTAAAGATGAATCTTGTGATAAACTAAAATTTAATAAAATTTTTTTCAGTTATACGTGGATACATTAAAACGAATTTTAATAAATTTCTAAATAGTTTTAAAACAATTGGCTGCGGATCCATTACAGATAAGATGTATAAATTGGAGATACAAATAGTAAATTATGATAATGATGTCTACTTTGACAAGGGGCAAATGATTGAAATGAAAGGATATGTAAAAATTATGAGTAAGCTATGTGAAAAAGTTTTAAAATTTCCAAAAATATAATTACTATATAACTGTCATTAATATTATAATTTTATCATTTAGATGACGTATTTTATTTGGAGATTGATCATTCAACAGACATAAAGCAAATAGGAGAGGAAAAGTTATCATTTCAACAATTATTGTTGGGTACAAGACCAATTGTAAAAAAAACATCCAATGAAGATTTAGGATTACCACCACGCAAAATGATTCGAAAATAATGATTCTTTTCCATTTTATTAAATAATATGTGAAAATAATTCTAATATTTAAAAAAATTTTTTTTTAACGCGTTCACAATGTTTGGTTATAATTAGTTTCACTTTCGTGTTATTTAAACGTTATAATATTTTGAAAGTATTATTTTATATACTCTTCTAGAAACTATATATAGTATCAAGTATCAATTTTTTATCGAACTTTGACATTAAGTAAAATATAATTATTTCAATGATGTTAAAAATAAATGTCACCATTCGTTACATAAGTAATGGTTTTTCAAAAATGATGTTATGTATTATAATGTATTTTATGAAATAAAATTAAATTTTATGTAAAATGTTTTCGTAAGCAAATTGCATTACGACAATTTATAGGATATTTTTGTACTTAATTATTGTGTATATCATATGTTGTATTATTATATATTGCAAGAATGTAGATATTATTCATATTTAATTTTAATATGGCCGAGATATCGAGTACAATAATTATATTTAAATCAGATTTCAAACTACAGGATTAGTCGTTTATTAATCATCATTCATACTTTCTATGCAGATGTAAAATAAAAAATTAAATTTTGCAAATCGAAGGATTCTTTTTCTTTTTAATATTATCGATCTCTGTTTTTTATGTTTAATTTACTCAGGAGTAAGCAAAAAGATAGCCTATTTCGACATAATAATTAGTTTAATGTATCATAAATTTTGGCTAGAGAGTACTGAAGTAAAATGATATTATATCTTTTTCTCTTAATTATTTTATAAATAGATAAATTTGCTTAATTATTTAATTAAAATCCTATCAATTGTGATAATGCAATATGCTTACAAAAACATTCTACATAAAATTTAATTTTATTTCATAAAGTACATTGTATTACATATAACATCATATTTGAAACATCATTATTTATGTAACGAGTGGTGACATCTATTTTCAACATTATTGAAATAATTATATTTTAGTTAATGTCAAAGTTTGGAAAAAATTGATACAGCATACTGTATAGTCTCTAGAAGAATATATGCAATAATGCAATATGTTTACGAAAACATTCTCATAAAATTTAATTTTATTTCATAAAATACATTGTATTACACACTGAAAAAAAGATTATTTAAATTCAACTAATATTTAGTTGAATAAGTTTAAATAAATCATTTATTTGAAACAATGGATCCGCTTTGTTTTAAAACTATCTGAAATATGGCCAATCACAACCATTTCTCTGAAGAATAAAGGATTATGATTGGTGAAATATATTATTAATCGATCTTAGACATAGACATAGGAATATTTCTATATTTATGATCTCAGATTAATTATACCTACTTTATTCGAAAATATGAAAACAATTATCTATTTTAACCAAGAAATTTTGAACTATTATTCATATCTACCAAGTTAACGCATATTTATATAGATGAATAGGCATTACTATACTTTTTCTTTTGTACAATTATTTTTTGAATAATTTTTTTTTAGAAAAATATATACTATTTCCTTTCTATAAATTTATTTGTTCTAAGGTCATCTCGTGTGTCTTGTTCATGACTTACTTCATACATATATCATAATATTTCACAAAAGTTTTCACAATATTATGTCTATAAAGAAAATATAATTAAAGAAAAAAATAAGTATAAAATTTTATTAGAAAAAGTAAGAAGATATTAAAAAACAAAGAGAGAAAGAGAAAAATATAGAAATATATTGAAAAAAAAGAAGAGAAGAAGGAACAATAAAGAATAAGAGGTATATATATATATATATATATATATATATAACGAAAATATTTAAAATATATTTGTTTACTCTTGGTAATTATGAAGAAGAGAGGCTTCCTTATCGATTTCATTGAAATTTCGCAATTTTGTGCATTTTAATTATTTTATAAATAGTGCGTAAAACACGAATCTACAAGTTAAAATTACTGCTTTCAATTAATAAAAAAGTTATTAATTACTTTTCAGTGTACCAATTATTCTCTACTCTAAAAAAAAGCATAAATTATTTTTTTTTAACCATTAAATTCAATATATTACAATATAGTTCACACACACACACACACACATAATCACACAATAAAACTGCATATTTATCAAAGAAAATAATAATGTAAGTTTTTTTAAAGCAGAGAATAGTTGGTATGTTGAATTGTGTGTCTAAATCTATATTAATATAATAAATATTCTAACTACACAACTATTAGCTTTAGTATTTATAATATTTTTTTCCAATTGAGAGCGACAATTTTAACTTCAAATTTTCTATATAAATTTGAGCGCGGTGGAAACAGCTTGTGCAAAGTGTTGGCGAGTTCTCTAATGGTTTCTCGAGGATTTTTGTGCACGAGATCTTTAAGAAGCGTTTCATTAATCTCATGAGATCGACCAGAGCAAGCTTGATCTTCTATATTAAAATCACCAACTTCGACTCTTCGATACAAGTTGCGAACTGTCTGAATGACGCAGACATTCTATACATATATAGAAAACATCTCATTCAGGTTCTCTTTATATGTGTAGAGTGCCTGTGTCATTCACATAATTCGCAACTGATATCGAAGAGTCGAAATTGGCGATTTTAATATAGAAAATCAAGCTTGCTCTGGTCGATCTTATAAGATTGATGAAACGCTTCTTAAAGATCTTGTGCACAAAAATCCTCGAGTAATCATTAGAGAACCCGCCGATACTTTGCACAAGTCCGTTTCACCGCGCTCAAATTTATAAAACTTGAAACGAACTTTCCGAACAACCTAATATTTTTGTATTATGTATTTTATGCAGTTTCAAAATAGAAAAAGATATCAAAAAACAAAGATAGAAAGAGAAAGAATATAAAAATATATCAAAAAGAGGAAAAGAAGAGAAGAAGGAACAAAAGGTATATATATATAATAACAATATATAATAAAAATAATAAAACATATATCTGTTACTCTTGGTAATTATGAAGGAGAGAGGTTTTCTCATCGATTTGATTAAAATTTCACAATTTTGTGTATTTTGGTGCGTAAAACACGAATCTACAAGATAAAATTGCTGCTTTCAATTAATAAAAAAGTTATTAATTACATTTCAATGTATCAATTATTCTCTGCTTTAAAATAAAGCATAAATTCTTTTATTTTTTTTAACCATTTAATTTAATATCTCTTACAATATATTCACACACACATACACATATATACACAATCATAACTGCATTTTTATCAAAGAATATAATAATGTAAGATTTTTAAAGCAGAGGATAGTTAGTATATTGAATTGTGTGTCTAAACCTATATTAAGATGACAAATATTCTAACCACACAACTATTAGCTTTAGTATTTATAATAATTTTTTTTCAATTGAGAGCGACAATTTTAATTTATAAATTTATGTTTTGCGCACCAAAATATACAAATACAAATACAAAATAAAAAAATACAAATAATAAGATACAAATATTTACAGTCCCTTATCTCTTTCGTAATTACTTTATTCTTTTATACAATGTTTAAATATGCTATATATCCTCTGCTTAAGATTTCAAAGTTAAAGAAAACAAAGAATTGAAAAAAACATAATTTATTTAATTGAAAGTGCGAATAAGACGCTAAAAAACAAAAAAAGAAACAATATAAATATATAAGAAAGAAAAGAAGAAGAAAAGAAGAGAAAATGATAAAAAATAAGGTATTTATTTAATTAAGTAAACATTTAAATTTATATTAATAATACAAATTTTTAAGGCTCCTATATTAGGAGTCCTAATATTAAATATAACTCGTAATATAAAGGCTATGGAGCCGTACGCGGATGTTGGTGCGTCGATTCCAACGAAAAGTCCAACATCCGCGTACGGCTCCATAGCCTTTTAATATTACGAGTTATATTTATATGTATTAATAAATTTACTTTTTTGTATATGTTTATATATTTATATATATTTTATGCTTAAAGTTTCAAAATTAAAGAAGACAAAGAAAGAAAGAGAAAGAAGAAAATTTTATTCAATACAAAGTAAAAAGACGACAAAAAAATAGGAATAAAAAGCAAAAAAGATATAAAAAAAAGAAAAAAAAAGAAAAGAAGAAATAATAGAAAGAAAGGTATACATATATTACAAAAATATTTATTAATATTAATGTGTATATTTAATAAAAGATTTTCTAATACGATTTTCTACAAAAATGTTAAGATTGCATTAATTTCTGAATTATAAACAATAAAAATTTACTAATAACATAATTATATTAATATTTAATATTTTCTTTTTTAGCAATTCAACGGGATCATAAACTAAATGGAAAATAAGCTAGACATAATATTAAATTAAATTTTATTTTTATTTATTCAATTATTTAATTATTTAATTATTTAATTAAAATTAACCTTAATTTGAATAAATTGAAATTGATTTTTACTTGATTGAAATTGATTTTATTTTACTTTTTGAAATTGACCTTGACTTGTATTGAAATTAATCTTGACTTGGATTGAAATTGGCTTTGAATTGGATTGAAATTGTTGACTTGGATTAAAATTGGCATTAATTTGGATTGAAATTGACTTCATCTTGGATTAAAATTGACTTTGAATTGGATTGAAATTGGCTTTGACTTTAATTGAAATTGGCTTTGAATTGGATTGAAATTTGTTTTGAATTGGATTAAAATTGACTTTGACTTTGATTGAAATTGGCTTTGACTTAGATTAAAATTGGCTTTGACTTTGATTGAAATTGACTTTGACTTGAATTGAAATTTGCATTGACTTGAATTGAAATTGGCTTTGACTTGAATTGAAATTAGCATTAATTTTGATTAAAATTGACTTTGACTTATATTGAAATTGACTTCAACTTGAATTATATTTAGCATTGAATTAAAATTGACTTTGATCTAAATTATTGAATTAAAATTATTTTTTATTAAATTGTTGAATTAAAATTATTTTCAATTGAATTATTAAATTATTAAATTAAATAAATATTAAATTAAAAAAATAAAAAAAAATTTATTATTATTTTTATATATTTTTAATTGAAATTATTTAAATAATAATTATGCCTAAAAGAAAAATTGTTCGATCAATTGAAGAAGAAGAAGAATATCAACGTAATAAACGAGAAAAAAGGGCAGAACAGCAAGCTAAAAGACGAGAAGGAAAGCAAATATCTAAAAAAAATGTAATAATATATTCAGTAAATGAAATAGATATCACTCAAGCAAGTACATCTCAAGCAAATCCATCAACTATTACAAATGTTATTAATGTAATAAAAAATAATAATGAAGTAAATGCAATAAATGATGGTATAGAATTATTTAATATTAATAAAAGTATTAATATAACTAGAAATAATATGAATTTATTAACTAGAAATGTTTATAACTTAAATATAGAAACTCCATTAAATAGCAATGCTATTTTTTCAATACCTAGCACATCAAATATATTAATAAATGATAATAGGATTGAAAATTGTATTAATTCACAGAAAGTACCATTACAAAATATTATAATAGATAATAGAGTAGAAAAATCAAAAGCAATGTCTACTAATATAATTAATATAAGTAAACAAAACAGTTGGAATGAAAAAAATCGAGCTTTAAAAAAAGGATACACGAACATTAATATGCCTCATATTATTCAATTAGAAAATATTGTAGAACATTATATAGGAGAAATGAATATATATTGCGATCATTGCGGTGCAAAACATTTTAATTCTGAAAAAATAGCTAATAAAGGTAATTCATTTAACGATTGTTGCAGCCATGGGACTGTTGAATTAAATTCTTTACCTCAACCTCCATATGAACTTTATGAATTATTTACTGGAAATCATCCAAAATCAAACCATTTTTATAATCGTATTCGTGGTTACAATAACACATTTTCATTCGCATCGTTTAATGCAAACCTATCAGATTTCAGTGCGCAAAGACGTGGACCTTATTGTTTTAAAATTCAAGGACAAATTTATTATCAAATTAATACTGCATTGTATCCTTTACCTAACGAAATGCCAAATTATGGTCAACTTTTTATCGTAGATAATAATGAAGCGACAGAATGTCGTTTACATCGAAATTCAAATCTTGATAAAGAAATTTTACAATCAATAGATAATATAATGCGTACAAATAATATTTTTGCACAATCGTATCGAATGATGCATGAAGAAATTCAAATGCAACAGCAAACATCTGATAACAATATACGTGAATTACAATTAGGATTTTTAACTAAAAAGGGCATCGATCGTGGCCGATACAATGTACAAAAGATAAATGAAGTTGCAGCTGTTTTTTCTACTACAGCAGATGGTGAAATTCCTGAAACCTATGTAACAATTTATAATAAAAATACTAAAACATTAAAACAAGTTAGTACAATGGATC
The DNA here is from genome assembly GCF_048542155.1 of Nylanderia fulva. Lineage (NCBI taxonomy): Eukaryota > Metazoa > Arthropoda > Insecta > Hymenoptera > Formicidae > Nylanderia > Nylanderia fulva. The sequence continues at coordinate 54,728 of NW_028190407.1, read as the reverse complement.
CAAATGTAGAACCATGGATTTATCCATTGTATTACCCATACGGTAGTCAAGGTTGGCACGATAATTTACAACGTAAAGATAGTAATAAACGAGTAAGTAGAGCTGCATACGTAAAATATCGAATAGCTATACGTGATAATTTTAATGTTTTCATTATGGGAAGACGGTTATTTCAGCAATGGCTGGTAGATAGTTATATAAAAATTGAAAAAGACCGAATTAATTATTGTAAACAGAATCAAAAACAATTGCGAGCTGAAACTTATCAAGGATTAATTGATTATTTAGCAAATACCGCCAATAATAACGATGCTCACATTGGAAAAATGATTATACTTCCATCGACATTTGTGGGTTCACCGCGTAATATGTTGCAACATTATCAAGATGCGATGGCTATTGTTCGGAAATATGGAAAACCGGATATCTTTATTACTATGACTTGTAATCCAAATTGGCGCGAAATTAAAGAAAATTTACTTCCAAATCAACAACCTGCAGATAGGCCAGATATATGTGCTCGGGTATTTAATATAAAAAAAAATTATTTAATCGATGTTATCGTTAGACAAAAATTTTTTGGTGAAGTTTTAGCATACGTTTATGTAATAGAATTTCAAAAACGTGGATTACCACATATACATTTATTGATTACATTAAAACAGAATTGTAAGATATCAAATTCTGAAATAGTTGATAAATTTATTTCTGCAGAAATTCCTGATCCTAATGAAAATGAAAGTTTACATAATGTTGTAATGAAACATATGATTCATGGGCCATGTGGAAATTGGTGTTTGATAAATGATAAATGTTCGAAACATTTTCCAAAACCATTTCGACCTGAAACAACTATGGATGAAGATGGTTATCCACAATATCGTCGAAGAAATAATGGATTGCTGTACGAAAGACCTAGACGATATGTTGTTGATAATCGATACGTTGTTCCATTTAATCCAACGCTCTTACTTTTATTTAATAGTCATATTAATGTTGAAATAGTATCAAGTATACAATCTGTGAAATATTTATATAAATATATTTATAAAGGCCATGATGCTGCATCTGTAGTTATTGGAGAAAATATAGATAAAACAATAAACCATGATGAAATCCAAGATTTTATCGAAGCTCGATATGTCGGGCCCGTGGAAGCATGTTGGCGTATCTTAAGCAAACCTTTGCAAGAAAAAAGTCACGCTATATTTCGTTTACCGGTTCATTTACCAAATGAACATAATGTTATAATAGATGATAATATTAATAATGATGCGATAAGATTTGCTGTAGAACGAGTAACAATGTTATTAGATTATTTTCAGTTAAATGCTCGAGATGAGGAAGCAAAACAATATTTATATAGTGATATTCCATCTCATTATGTATTTAAAAAAGTTATAATTAACGGCAGAACTATTAATCGTTGGGTGAAACGTCAAAGATATTTCAATTGTATTGGTCGTATGTATTCCGTTAGCCCATCTCAAATAGAATTGTTTCATTTACGTATACTTTTACTACATGTTAAAGGAGCTACAAGTTTTCAAGAATTAAAAACAGTTAATAACGAGATACATCAAACTTTTACTGCTGCATGTTTAGCATTAGGACTCATAGAAGATGATGAAGAATGGTATCGTGCAATGAATGAAGCAAAAGTTTGGATGATGCCAAGACGACTTCGTAATTTATTCGTACGAATTTTGATTCATTGTCAACCAGTTCATCCAAAAAAGTTGTGGGATGAGTTTAAAAAAGATATGTCGGAAGATTATACAAGACAATTTGGACCTACAATAGGAATAAAGAAAGTTTATAATTATATTATTAATTTACTTCAAAAGGAAGGATCAAATATTGCTAATTTTCCTGAAATTGAACAAGAAATAGAAGAACACGAAATAAACGACGAAGAACAAATTGAAGAAGATACATCGATAGGTATGCGACAATATGAACAATTAAATACAGAACAAAAAGAAATTGTTGATGCTATTTTAATAGCAACAAGTAACAATAATGATAACTGTTTTTATATTGATGGTCCAGGTGGATCTGGTAAAACTTTCATTTATACAACCTTGTATTATCTACTTAAAAGTAGAGGAAAAATAATTAATACGATGGCGTTTACCGGTATTGCTGCAACATTACTTCCAAATGGGAAAACAATACACAAAGTTTTTGGATTACCTGTACCTCTTTTCGCTGATTCTACATCAAACATTAAAGTTCAATCTAAAGAGGCTGAAAATTTAAAACTTGTAGATGTTTTTATTATAGACGAAGCTCCTATGGCACCACGCTATGTATTAGAAATAATGGATCGAACATTACGCGACATAATGCAAAATGATTTACATTTTGGTGGTAAAATCGTTCTTCTTGGTGGAGATTTTAGACAATTATTACCTGTAAAAGAAAGAGCTACGCGTTGTGAAATTATAAATTTATCAATAAAATTTAGTATTCTATGGAAGTATTTTAAAATATTTTCATTGACACAAAATATGAGAACTTTACCACAGGAAAAAGAATTTGCACAATTTTTACTAAATTTAGGTAATGGTTCTTTAAATGATCATTTAGATAATATTCATATTCCAGAAAAATGTATAGCAAACGCAAATTCGGATATGGTTAAAGACATGTACGGAGACATTATAAAATGTAAAAAATATAAAACTATGGCTAATTACGTTATATTATCTCCAAGAAATGTCGATGTTAATGAAATAAATGAAAAAGTAGTAAGTTTATTGGATGAAACGACAGAAAGAGTTTATACAAGTATAGATACTTTTGAAACTGGAGATAATCAAGATATATATGAAACAATTCCGATAGAATATCTCAACTCTTTAAATCCAACGTGTCTTCCACCTCATGAATTACGCTTAAGAAAATACACTATTGTCATGCTTATTAGAAATCTTAGCATGAGCGAAGGTTTATGCAATGGTACCAGATTACTGATTCTAGATTTAAATAATAACTTATTACGCTGTGAAATTTTAACAGATAATAAAACTGGAGAAATAGTTTTTCTTAATCGTATTACTTTATATTGTGAAAATATATATCCGTTTACTTTCAAAAGAAGACAATTTCCAGTAAAATTGGCATTCGCTATGACAATAAATAAATCACAAGGGCAAACTTTCGATAAGATTGCAATAGATCTTCGAAAAGATATTTTTAATCACGGACAACTATATGTCGCATTTTCACGAGTTCGTTCTTGGGATTCGTTGAAAGTTCATTTAAGGGATGATAATCTATCTACAAAAATTAAAAACTATGTTTACAAAGAAATACTTGATTAATAAAATAACAAACGAATGAGTGATACATGATTATATTATAATGATATCAAAAAATGACATTGAAAATAAAAATTGATTAAATTAAATTTAATAAAATTTATTTTTATATAATAATTATTTTTTTATCGTTTTATTATATTATTTAAGTAATAATAAGAAATAGATTGTAATTCATTTAGTTAATAAATTAAATATTTAGTTAATTAATTAATTATTATTTAAAGATGGCGCGCGCGTTAGCGCGCGCTGCGTGCTAGTCCCTTTCCAAAAAGTGCATGTTATGTATTCTCGCAATATCTCGAATGTATTGTTGCCTTTTTATCGTGATGCCGATTGGTTGTTGGTTGTCGAGCATTTCGTGCGCTATGACTTGATTCACTCGTATCCTCGTATGTTGGTTATACGATATGACTGTCAAACTGTCATACTGATAAACTGTCATACTGATAATTAATATGAAAGAAATTAAATAACACAAGCGCGCGCTGAACAATTCTATTACAATTTTCTATTGTAACAAAGGTAAGGTAATTGTAGCAATGCAAGTATAATTAAATATAATATAATATAATATAAATATAATATAGTAACCTATTTATAATATAGTAACCTATTTAAATTATAATAATTTTTTAAATTAATATTCATATAAAAATATATATTAATATATATATATATATATATATATTAATATTAATTTAATTTCTTACCATTGTAACGATCATGTGTTATAAATTATATTGTATATAATAGAAAGAAAGAAAGTGACGGAGATTAATCGAGAGAAATAGAGAAAGGAAAAAGGACCATAGAAAAGAAAAAGAAAGAGAAAGAAGAGAAAAGAGGATTCGTAAAAAATAAAGAAAGATAAAAACAGAAGGAAGGAAGAAGGAAATATACAATATTAGGTAAATAAATTTATTTTTTATAAATTTAATAAGTGTATATATATATAAATATAAATATATACATATATATATATATATATATATATATATATACATATATTTATATAGGGCATATCACACATAAATCAATCACTTTTTTATTTGCTTTATTTTTTTTATGTTTTTGCATTTATTGAAAGTTGTTTCCATGATTTGAAAATATTTAGACATTCTTGAATAGTAGTATTTTGCAATTTCATACCACCGTAACGATCATATCAATTTTAATCTAATTTATTTTTTTCCCTCAATGAGATCCCTTCGATTATTTTCTAAAAAATTGATAACATTTGCGACTTAAATACAAAATTTTTGAGCCATAAACAAAGAGGGGATTCAAATAATTTCAACTTTTTAACACCATTTTTTGAAATTTTTTTTTTCGACAATTACATTCCTTAATTTTTTATATTACTCCAATAAAACAGAAAAAGTTTACAAAGATAATAATTATATAGTTTAAAATGTTAGTAGTCGAAAAATAATTTTAATATTATTTATAACTATTTTTTTGCTATTTTGCTCGAAATAATGTTTGTTAATTTATTAGACGACTCGTATCGAAAGAAAAACTTTGCAAATAAAAGACTTTAATTAAATATAATACATTTTATTAAAAATTATAACAAAGAAAAAGAAAATAATTAAAAAATAAATTATTTTAATAAATTATTTAAATTATTAAAAAATAAATGTTATGTTATAATTTTTAATAAAATAAGAGCCAAATCGCGGATGATAGTGCATTTATTTCCTTAGGGGGGAACAGAGGATGTATTGAATTAAATCTCTTGTAGAGATTATTCCAATTTTAAATCTTGGCCGTGACCAAGTAAAATTTGGTGCTTTGTGCACAAGTATTTAATTCTAACGAAAAAATTTAGTTTCGTTGGGATAACGTACTGTCATCCGCGATTTGACTCTTATTGCCTGTCTTACACTTTAAATTTATGTTTTATTTAATTAATGTCTTTTATTTGCAAAGTTTTTTTTTCGATACCAGTCGTCTAAGAAATTAATAAACATTATTTTTTAGCAAAATAGCAAAAAAATAGTTTTAAATAATATTAGAATTTTTTCTCGATTATTAATACTTTAAAATAAGTAATTATTATCTTTGTAAACTCTTTCTTTTTTATTTTAGTAATGTAAAAAATTAAAGAATGTGATTTTAGGAAAAAAATTGCAAAAAATGGTGTTAAAAAATCAAAGTTATTTAAATCCCCTTTTTACTTATGACTTAAAAATTTTGTATTTAAGTCTTAAATGTTATCAATTTAAAAAAAAAATCGAAAGGATCTCATTAAGGGAAAAAAAATAATAAAATTGTTTTGAAATACATAATTCAAGTATGAATAGAAAAAAAAATCTAAAAAAAAATCATGGAAATTAATTTTGGAAACTACTTTTAATAAGTGCAAAAATATTTAAAAAATGAAGCAAATAAAAAATGTTTATGGAAAAAAGTGGTCTATTTGTGTGGTATGGAATGCCCCATATACATATATATACATATATATACATATATATATATATATATGTATATATGTTAATTTATAGTTTATAAATTATATATATAACAGAGAAAGAAAAAAAGTGACGGAGAATAATTAAAAGAAAGAGAGAAAGGAAAAAGAAGATTAGTGTATATGAAAACTTTCTAGGTAAACTACAATTTAATGAAAAATAATGTTTCATTTAAAAAATTGAAAGTAATTTTTATATAATCTTTAAATGAATTAATCACATTGTCTTACGTCCCCCTCAAAGATAAAACTTATACAAAATATTTTTTCTTAAAATGTTTTATTTTTAAGATAAGCAATTGCATTTTTAAAAATAATAGATCTAAAATAATAACCTGTATATATAAAATTAATATGTATAATATGTAAACGTTTTTATTTACAGTTAAAACGAACGAAATATAAGAAAAATATAAGAAAGAGAAGGAAAGAAAAATAGAGAAGAAGAAAGAAAACAAAGAATATATAAATAAAAAGGAACTAAAAGAAAAATAAAAAAATATTATAATTATAATTAATAAATATTATTAATAATATTATACCTATATATATATTTTTAGTATAAATTATTTCATGATTTACTGTTATTTAATAGTTACTTAATAGTTTAATATATGTTATTTAATTAATTATTTAACATGTTATTTAATATTATTTAACTTAACTTAATTTAATTTAATTTATTTATTAATAATTTAATTTAATTTAATTTATTTATTAATTAATTTAATTTAATTTAATTTAATTTGATTAATTAATTTTAATTTAATTTAATTTAATTTGATTAATTTATTTTTATTTAATTTAACTTAAAACATATAAACTAATTAATATTTATTAATTAATATCGCCTATTAATATATAATTATATTATAATATAATATATTTATACTGTACATTAATATAAATTTGTATTTATAATTATTTATAAATAAATAATGATGACAATGATGACAATGATGATAATGATGATGATGATGATAACAATGATGACAATGATAATAATGATTATAATGATAATGATGATGATGATTATGATTATGATGATAATAATGATGACAATAATTATGATAATGATAATCTTGATTATAATATTGATTTTAATTTTTGTATAAAAACTTTAAAGTTCACAAATTAATATTTAATAATTTAAAAGATTGAATTTTAATAGCTTATTCAAATTTTAATAATCAATCTATAATATTATTTTAATATATTTAATATATTTAATAAATTTTTGTTTATTTTTGCATTAAAAATTTCAAAAATTAAACTTTTTTAAATACCTAACTTATAAATTTTATTATTAATTTCTCTTTAATTATTATTAAATATTTAAGTAAATGTATTTTCTTATTTTAATTAGCATATAATATATTAATCTGTGTGTTCGGTATATATATATATTTATATTTTTAAACTTTATAAAATAATTAAATTTTAATAAGTTTACGATCAATTTATAAATTAATAATTTTGTTTAAATTTCAATAATATATATACTTTTCACGGAAAACATACGTGTATATATATATATATTATATATATATATATATATATATTTATATATTATTACTTTTATAAAATGCCGAAACGCAAAATACAGCATAGTTTAGAAGAAGAAGAGGAGTTACAACAACGTTCTAAAAAAAAAAGCAGAAAATCAATATCGTCGTAATCAAATTATAAAAGCATTAAATAATGTAACAAAATCAGTTAATCGTAATATTTGTGTTGCTGGTACATCACGTGATAATCATATAATAATAGATTTAGATGAAGAACAAAGTTTTAAAAATCTTAAATCAGTGTGTCAACAATCTTTTGCAGAACGTCAATCTTATTATCGATCACGGCAAAAAAATCAACCTTGTTTAAATAATGATGATATAATATTAATTAATAATATTGTTATATTGGTTCTATGGATGTATCTTGTATTCATTGCAATGCAAAACATTTTGCGTCTGAAAAAATATCTAATAGAGGAAGCTCCTTTCATGACTGTTGTAATCATGGTGCAGTATATTTACAACCATTACCTGAATTTCCACAATTAATTCGTGATTTATTTGATGGGACTCATGTAAAATCTAATGATTTTTTTCAACATATTCGTAGTTATAATAGTTCATTTTCGTTTGCATCATTTAACGCTAATTTAAAGAATTTTCAAAATAGACGACCTGGTCCATATTGTTTCAAGATACAGGGACAGATATATTATCAAGTTAATACAACATTATACGCTGCACAAAATGAAAGTCCTACTTATGGTCAACTTTTTATTGTGGATGCAAATGAAGCAATAGAGCATCGTCTTAATAAAAATTCATATTTAGATTTTAAAATTTTACAAAATCTTGAATATATAATGCGAGAAATTAATGTATTTTCTCAGTCTTATCAAATGATGGGTGAGGAATTAGAAAATCAACGACGTTTAGAAATGGAATCTGGTAAATTGTTACCGGAATTACAATTATCATTTATTTTAAGACCAGGTATGGATCGACGTCGATATAATGCTCGAAGAACTAATGAAGTTGCTGCTATTTTTTGTATAACTGCTGTTGGGGAAATTCCAGAATCGTACGTTACAATACGTAATAGAAATACTAAAACTTTACAAAAAGTTAGTATTATGGATCCAAATGTTGAACCATGGGTATATCCATTGTTTTATCCATATGGTACTCAAGGATGGCATTGTGATTTAAAAAAATTAAATAGTGATAGACGAATAACTAGAGGACAATATATTAAATATCGTATGGCTATTCGTGATGAATTTAACGTTTTTTTACTAGGACGTCGCTTATTTCAGCAGTGGCTTGTAGATAGTTATGTTAAAATGGAAAAAGATAGAATTGATTATTGTAAAAATCATCAAAAAGAATTACGCAGTGAAACATATCAAGGTTTAAAAGACTACTTACAAACTACGGCGAATAACTTGAATGGTCGTATTGGAAAAATGATTATTCTTCCTTCAACATTTATTGGATCGCCGCGTAATATGTTACAAAATTATCAAGATGCAATGGCAATAGTTAGTAAATTTGGTAAACCAGACCTTTTCATTACCATGACTTGTAATCCAAAATGGCGAGAAATCGAGGAAAACCTTTTACCTGGTCTAACAAGCTTCTGATAGACCTGATATTTGTGCTCGTGTATTCAATATAAAAAGGACTATTTAATTGATTTAATCGTTAAACAAAAATTTTTTGGTGAAATAGCAGCGTTTGTGTATGTTATTGAATTTCAAAAACGTGGTTGGTTTACCACATATTCATATGTTAATTACTTTAAAATAACAACTCCACAAATTGTTGATAAATATATTTCTGCTGAAATTCCGAATCCATGCGAGAATCGTATTTTACATGATATAGTTATGAGACATATGATTCATGGACCTTGTGGTGATTGGTGTTTGGTAGATGGATGTTGTTCGAAACATTATCCAAAACCTTTTCTTGAAGAAACTAGAATGGATGAAAATGCTTATCCTTATTATCGTCGTCGAGATAATGGTAAAAATTTCGAACGTTCTGGCGGATATATAGTCGATAATCGTTATGTTGTTCCATATTGTCCTACTTTATCGATTATATTTAATAGTCATATTAACGTTGAAGTAGTTTCAAGTATAAAATCAGTTAAATATCTGTATAAATATATATATAAAGGACATGATGTTGCTGCCGTAACTATTGAACCAATAACAGAAAATGTAATTATTGATCATGATGAAATACATAATTATATCGAAGCTCGTTATGTTGGACCTGTGGAAGCCAGTTGGCGTATTCTTGGTAAGAAGTTACAAGATAAAAGTCACGCTATAATGCGATTGCCAGTCCATCTTCCTAATGAACAAAATATTATAATTGAAAATGAAAATATTGATGACGTTATGATTTCTGCTTTAAATCAGGTTACTATGTTGATAGATTATTTCTCATTGAACATACGCGATGAGGAAGCAAGACAATATCTATACATAGAAATTCCACAACATTATACATTTAAAAAGGAGAAAATTAATGGCATAAATGTATCGCGTTGGGCTAAACGTAAAAGTCATTATAATTGTGTAGGACGAATGTATTCCGTTAGTCCAACACAAACAGAATTATTTCATTTACGATTATTATTACTCACAGTAAAGGGAGTTACAAGTTTTAACGACTTAAAAACTGTAAATGGAGAATTGTGTCAATCATTTTCAGCAGCATGTTTGGCTTTAGGTCTGATCGAAGATGATGATGAATTGAATGGATACGAGCTATGAATGAAGCTGTTGAATGGATGATGCCACGACAACTTCGTAGATTATTTGTACGTATATTATTACATTGTCAGCCATTATATCCTGAAGAATTATGGGAAAATTTTAAAGTAGCAATGTCTGAAGATTACGTTCGACATTTTGGTATATTACAAGGACAAAATAAAACATATATCCAAATTAATAGTATGCTTTAGACTGAAGGTAAAAGTCTTGCTGATTTTCCACAAATGGAACAATTAAATGAATATGAAGAAGAAGAGGATTATATGACATTTGAAAAAATTATGGAAGTAGGTAATAACCAATACAAACAATTAAATGATAAACAAAAAGAGATAATCGATATTATATTAAATAGATTTAACAATAATAATAATAATAATAACTGTTTTTATATTGATTGTCCTGGAGGATCAGGTAAAACATTTGTATATACAACTATCTATCATTTAGCTAGAATTAAAAAAAAAATAAACGCGTGTGTACAATGGCTTTTACCTGGTATTGCAGCGACTTTACTTCCTAATAGGAAGGACAGTTCATAAGATATTTGGATTGCCCGTTCCATTATTTGTTGATTCATCATCTTCCATTAAAATCCAATCAAAAGCAGCTCAATATTTAAAAGAAACTGATATTTTTATTTGGGATGAAGCACCAATGGCACCACGATATGCTTTAGAAATTATGGATCGAACATTGCAGTGATATTATGAATAATGACTTTCCTTTTGGCGGAAAAATTGTTTTATTAGGTGGTGATTTCAGACAACTTTTGCCTGTTAAACAACATGCTACTCGAAGTGAAATTGTAAATCTTTCTATTAAATTTAGTTATACTTGGAAATATTTTAAAAAATTCTCTTTAATACAAAATATGCGAGTTCTTCCAGAGGAAATTGATTTTTCTAAATTTCTATTAGATATGGGAGATGGATTATTAAATGATTTAAATGATAATATAGACCTAAATGTTGTATAGTATCTACAAATGTTGATATTGTGGAAGATATATATGGTGATTTAATACGAAAACAAGAATTTGTTAAAATAACTAAATGTGCGATACTTTCTGCAAGAAATGTTGATGTAGACGAAATTAATAAAAGAGTTGTAGAACTATTAGGTGTAACTGGTGAACGAATTTATACAAGTATAGACTGTACTGTAAATGGTGACAATGATGACATAGGTGAAGCTTTGTTACCAGAATATTTAAATAGTTTATCTCCACCATCTCTTCCTCCTCATGAATTACGTTTGAAACCAAATTGTATCATTATGTTGATTAGAAATCTTAGTATCAATGAAGGTCTTGTAGTAAGTTACATATATAGAGTCGTATAATGAATCAGTAAAAATTTAAATTTGCAAATGTAGAATCGTACCATAAAAAACTTATCTTTTAAAAAAAAAGATAAACAAGATGCCAAGTCCATGCGCCATCTGAAAAAGAAATAAAAAAATTTTAGTTAAAAAAACTGGGAGCGCTGCTAAATAATATTCTAACAATATTAAAATTAAATTGTTACTTTTAAACTCATTACAGTTAAAATATGTTTTGTGTTTAAATTAATTAATGTTACTTTAAGGTGCATTGTAATTTTGAAACTTAGCAGCGCGCCCAGTTTTTTTAACTAAAATTTTTTTATTTCTTTTTCACATGGCGCATGGACTTGGCATCTTGTTTATCTTTTTTTTTAAAAGATAAGTTTTTTTATGGTACGATTCTACATTTGCAAATTTAAATTTTTACTGATTCATTATACGACTCTATATATGTCTGCAACTTTAATTTTCCACTGGTACAAGTTTCTACTTTCACTTGGCGCAATTTTTTTTTTATTTCATTACTTTTGTTACGATTGTACATGGGTTTATAATCGATAATTTTTCATACAATTCTATTGTACATGGGTTTGCAATGTAGGATTCTACATAAGTTTGCAATGGATAATTTTTAATACAATTCTACATGGGTTTGCAATGGTTAATTTTTCATAGGATTCTACATGAGTTTGCAATGGTTAATTTTTCATAGGATTCTACATAGGTTTGCAATGGGTACGATTCTACATGGGTTTGCAATGGTTAATTTTGCCTAGGATTCTACATGGGTTTGCAATGATTAATTTTTCATAGGATTCTACATGGGTTTGCAATAGGATAGGATTCTACATGGGTTTGCAATGGATAATTTTTGTTAATGGCGTGCCCTTAACTGGTCGCCTTTTTTTACCTTTTTTTAAAGGTGAGTTTTTAGAGATTATATAATCTTACGGTAAATGTGTTTGTAGTTTTGTCTAATCTGTAGAAAAGTGATCAAAATTTGCCTCAAAAAGATCAAAATATGTCATTTTTTAATTTGGTTAGTGACAATTTTATTTCAATTATTTAATGACATGTATTATTTATTTTTATAATTATTTTTATTGGAAACTAAGAAATCACTTCAAAATTAAACACTCTAGAAATTTGGCATAGCGATATCGATGTAATATCAATATTAAAAGAAAAAGTTAATTTTTTATTCAAAAAAATCTTCAATTTTAATTAAGTCAGATGTACACCTACATATAGGGGAGAAATAGGCAAATGACATATGTATGTCTCATTGCTATATCAAACATTGGGACATTGCCCATATCAAATATTTATATAATTATTTTGAAAGTAATTTTCAACAGTTAATTAAAGTTTTTCAGCAAATTTAATCCAATATATATGAATATATATATAAAAATTTCCAAAATATTTTATAAAATTGTACCAATTTTTTTTTTCAAAGTTAACATATTTAAAAACAATTAGAATTACACAAAATTATAATATTAAAATGATAAATTATATAATAATTGTAGTTGTGTGTACATATATGTGTAAAAGAGACACTTAAGTTGTTTACACAAAATATTAGAATTTATTTATTACAAAAATATTAAGAAAAATATACATATAATAAGAATAATCTAAATATATACTTGTCATTTTAAAATCATTATACTACTTAGATAACGTAAGAGAGAAAAAATTGTTTGCTTGAATAAATGAATAAATGAAATTACATTTATAACTATATATTGTAATTAGCAATTTTATTCTAACTATGATATTATTTCTAATATAATTTTCTAAAATTTACTAACTCGTTACGCAAGGATGCCCAAAATCTTAATGCTTTTTTTTTTGATATTACTATTGTATTATAATAATTTTAATTTACTATAACATTTACGCGCTCTAATTACTCAGCGCGGAATGATAGTCAATTCGACGTCAATTCGATGTTGAATCGACGACGAATTGGTCGATTCGATGTTGAGGCGACGTCGATTCGACGAATCGTTATTTGTTAGTGATGCACTGCTGCTTATAAGTAGCCACTTTTTTACCATATCGGGTGGCAATTCTAGCGGTATCATGTGGATAAAGTTTTGCCAACATTTTATTTGGCACGTAATGTGTGCCTTTGAATTGGTTAAAATATCGACCTATTTCACTATTTTCGATCCATGCAAATGTCAGAGTCAGGGCGTCTAAATTAAAAAAACGCGATTAAAAAATAAATTAATGATTACTAAAATTAAATAATAAAACAATTATAAATCTCATAAATAAAATATAATGACTAAAATAAATATAATAACTATAATAATAAAGAAAATATAATAACAAAAACATAAATATATTTTTTGTGTATAAAGAGATAAGCTGGCATATTGAACAAATATAATAATTAAAAATAAATATGCTTTTAATAATATTCATACCTTCATTTACGCAACACATTTCATTATTTTCCGTAAGAATTATGTAATGTATAAGGTCATCTGGATCTCCCAAATTACAACAAGTGTTGAAGTGCATACGAGAGTACATTGTTTCATTTTTCACAAACGTAATTTTGTGTTTATTAATGTACCATCCGACTATTACACCGGCAGTACTGGTTTTATTAGTGTCATTATACTCGTATATATATTTATTTTTACACTCATGTACTAAGATAGTGTGATAACATTCACCTTTACACTCATGTACTACGATCATTCCAATCACAAATTTCGGTTTTTTATCTATCTGTCTTTCTGTATCAGAGTAGACTATACTCTGGAAAATGTAATATTAAATTTTAAATAATACTTCCTTTTAAGTAATTTATAAATAGACATTCAGAGCAAGTTCTATTACAGCTAATTCAATTATAGATATAATTTATAAAGGAATATAAATAATAATATGTGCACAGTTATACGTATATGTTATGAAAGAAAATTTTAATTTTGTATTGATATTATTTTTTTTTATTACATATATATATATATATATATATATATATATTAACATAGTTTGAATAGTATTTACACACTTCTTGGTTACTCTTTTTATGTATGAATTCTCTATAATTACGTATTTCACGTGGTGTTTGCATGAAAGTATTATTGTAATAAGGTGGATCCTCAAATACACCTAGGATACTTAGTAGTAACTAAAAAATAAAAAAATTGTAAAATTACGTAAGAACAAAGCTATGATTACGAAAGAAGAAAACGAGAAATGTATATTCTCTCCATCTTATAAAGTGTGTTTGTATAACTCGTATTTTTGCCAAAATTACAAATTTATTAATTAAAAAGTGTCAAAATTAATATTAATTAAATACAAATAATTACCAACCTCATCAATTGGAATTATAGAATATTCGCTATGACAATTGAAGCGATGGGTACATATGTTAATACACCTTACATTTTGTAAGCTGTTCGTGGCACTAAAAACAAAATTTAATATATGTGCATTGATGTATGTGCGTGTATGTAATAATAAAATTCAGATAATTCTTAATTTAATATTAATATATATTACTTACTAATCGGGTTTCCAATATATTATTAGTGCTGAATTATTTTGTCTTATATCGCATCGTAAACCAAGTCTTCTGGCCACACTGTGATATATTATTAAAAAAATTACGTTTCGACCACATTTATTTTCTACGGCCTATTTAAAAAATTACGAGAATTAAGTAAAAAAAGTAAAAAAAAAGAGAGAGAGAGAGAGAGAGAAAGAGAGAGATAGTGTTTTTAAGATATATAACAAGCACATATAAATATATATATAAGCATAATAATTGAGGAGTCATTATTACTATGTATTTCAATTTATAATAACTTACATTATCTATACAACTGTGTTCCAATTTTTTGTCTTCTAAGTTCAATTGTTGAAAGTTAAAGTCATCAAATAAATATTCCTGAAGTGCATTCATAATCTGGGTTCCTTCTGCTTCGTTCCAATAATTATCGTCGATATTGTTGTTTTCCCAATATAAAAATTTATCGGCGGACGTAGAGAATATTAAATGGTCGGGATATTTGTTCCTTAGCTGATTCAGTACTTTTTGTTTGATATTATTTAATGATGCTTTTATGGACGAGAATAATACTTCTTTTTCAGGCTGAAGCCATTGGGCCACAATAGTAGCCATCCGTTCTATAAGTTGCTTGCTGTGAGGTTTTTTTTTAAATTTTTCCCACTTTGCATTTACCAAACATTGCCTCAGAAAGTGAAACATTATCTTAAAGCAATATCTTTTGGTTAGATCGCAATCTTTTCTAAAAAAAAGTTCCAAATTAACTGTGCAAAAGTTCATTAGTCTCTATAATCTTTATATATAACATTATTGATATATTAAAATCTACCGTAAAAATTGAGTAAGGCAGGTTCTAATTTCATCAATGAGAAAAACAATCATTGTGAGATCACGTGGTCCACTTCTGAATATATTAAAAATATCATTTATTGTATTCATACATTTAACATTGAATACTTCTTCAAAACCTATTAAATTATCTATTGTATCATTGATAGTATAATGTTTATTAATTAGTATAGACACAATTCTTTTTATAAAACGTGCACTATGGATTCCCAATTTTACAAAGTAAAATTTTTTATACTGCTGTTTTAGTTTAGATTTCTCCTGCTCATTTTTTGTACTTTTTTCGAGAAATTTATACCAGTCCTTACTTGCATTAGGCCATCTAAAATTGAAACAGAAAATATTTTAATAAAGTTTTGAAAATTCCATTATAGGCAATGCTATTGTATCATTAATAAAGTTGTGGAATAATACATTTTTTAAAATGCATAATATATAGAAAGTATTGATCAAAATGTCAATCTTCTTGTCTTATTGCAACAAATGCACAACCTTCAAAAAATTTTAGATTATTTATACTAAAACAGTTGACAGAGCAGTATATATATCGTTTGACAATTTTATTATTTAAGGACCTACATCGTTTAAAACTTGATAAAAAACATTTTTACATGTTTGAAGAACATGATATAACAAAATCAAATTTTTATAATTGCTTTTTTATATTGTGTGAATAATTTATTATCTGTCTTTCGAATGTTTATATACAACTAAATGTTAAAATTGCAAAATTTAATAATTATAAATCAATAATTAATAATTTTTAAACAAATAAGTAAAATATTTAAAATAATTTACTACAATTTGGAGTTATTAAGGATATCAAGTTAAAAATTCACACCATCATTGATATATATTTTTAAATTTTATTTTACAAAACTAATTAATGAAATAGCAACAATAAACTAAAACAATCGAATAAAAATGTGCTAATTAATAAACCTGGCGTTGTAATTTGTATATATAAGTAAATATTTTCTTGTAAAAGTTATTTTTTATTTATGGATACGTTTCGATCTTATTTTTGGATCAATGTGTCTGTCAAAATACATAAAAGTATATAAAAATATAAAAAATATTAAAGTGAAATAAAAAATATTAATTTTATAACTATAAATATTAATTCAAAACAATAAGTCATGGGGGAACAAATACGAATTTATAATATTCGGAGAATATCTCAAGAGAATATATTGTGTACATTCACAAAACATTTGATAAACATACTACGACTGCAATATTTTTATAATATTCTCTGAAATTTATAGAATTTACATAATCTTTTAAGGTATCAACAAGCGGAGTTACCTCTGCAAATATTTTTTTCGCCAAAACTTCTTGGATTCGCCTGCCCACTGGAACTGCTTGCACGTGCATCTAAAGTTCACAATATCCTCAATACTTATATTATTGCAGCCGAGAATGATGGTTATCACCTCTTCAGATAATAACTGTATCGAAGCCATTGCAATATTTCCGTACAATTAATTTATTGTCTAAACGTATGAAAAATCTACCGTAATACTGTTTTTTTTTACCGATTGCAGAGAGTACAAATGCAAATCTTATGTTTACTATATTATAGAGAATTCCGCACTTTGTCCTATCCTCATTTTCAGACCTGAAAACTCATACTAGCTACAGAATCGAGACTTTTTTATGCTTTCTCCCACCATGAGTTGTCACGTGACTATATGAATCAAAGAAACCACGAAAATGGGAAGGGAAGCTCAATACTTCTATTCGATCTATGCGCCTTTAAGATAGAAAAAGGTAGATGAATACGGAATAGCATTAAAGCAGAAAAGCGCCATATTTAAAAAAAAATCGTACTTTTTTATGTTGCAATAAATACGTTTTTGCAATTTGAATATTTTTAAAGATTTGAGTCTCATTTAATATAATAGTCTGAGTTATTTTTTTTTATTTTTACCATTCTTTTGTTCGTCTACTTTTTAATCAAAAAAGTGGGAAAAAGATGTGTTCTGTACCTGCCAAAATAAAAAGTTTAATATTTGTTTCGTACAATCTAAATTCCTGTAAGTTAATTATCTCAAAACATCGTTTTGCAATTAAATACTTTAACGTTATTTTTGTTCAACATCGCATACATGAAGCTTACATACATTTCTAAGATTTTTAAAGAATTCAAGTAGTTTTATAATACACATATTTATATATATATATATATATATATATATATATATATATACATGAATAATGTGAACATTTTCATAAGCAGCCTCTTTTTAGAAAAATTTTCCTTCTTTGCGGTAACATTAAAAGTTTTTTGGTTTGAAAGTCTTCAAATAATGCTTGTTTTGATCTTTAGAGATTTTTGAAAAGGATAGGCAAAGAAAATTGTACGCGTAATTGTTTTCAATCGCTAATCAGTAAATAGAAATAATTAAATAATCAATCAAACTAGCAAGAAATCAATTTATTAACTATCACGACGATTCGACCATGTGGTTGCAGTCCTTTTAAAGTGAAACACTAAAAAATTATTTTAAACATAAAAATTATAAAGATAAAAACAAAAAACGCACAAAACTGTCCCAGTGCAGAATTGCAATGATAATATTACTATATAATATTACTACTTATTATAAAATTAAATATACGCAAAAATCACATTTTTTGTCGAAATAAACATTATAACAATATAACAACATTATAACATTATAACAATAGTTGGAGAGTTTAAAATGAGCTGTCTTTCTGTATTGTTGGTTTGTTATGTGTCATCCTTAATAACTGTTAATAAGTAGCAAAATTATCAACAAGAACGATGATAGCGCCTACGGAACGGGTTAATTTCTCGCATATTAACGATGAAACTATCCGAGATCTGAACAAAATCAGGGATCATATCGAGGCGAACATTGTTGGACAGGACGGATTGAAACACGCGTTAATTACTCAAAAACTCTTGATTCTGAATAACTATAATTAAATTTCGATATTATGTGAATTGTAAGAATTTATATTTCAATAATTATACTGAAGAAGACCGCGTGCGGTCGAAACGTTCATAGAATGATTGTAATTTGCGTTAGTTTTAATATAATGACTGTAGTTTTATAATTTATACATGTAATAAATGGTAGTTGACTGAACATCTCGAATATTCAGCTCGATAAGTTGGCCTTATATTTATCACTTTGTTTTCAATATACGAGCGATAATTGTATTAATTTATTTTAAACATTATAACACTTTATGACAAAAAGCAGAAATTAAAAGCGAGAGACAGTAATCAACGTGTCAAACAGCGATGATCGTCAGCAATATATTAAAACTATCAATAAGCTTATTTTATACAACCTTAATTATTTTGTTGTAGATTTTATTTAATCTCTCTGTATCCTTTTGTGAGTTTATGTTATTATTTAGTTTTTTAATGAAAAACATTTCTGACAACTTTTTCTTCTTTACATGTTTTTTAGTATGTAAAATATTAAAACTATTCTAATCGAAATCATATGTTTGCTAATAGCAGAAGGCGAAGTAATATCTAATTTTATATTATTCCGATGTTCTTTAAACCTAGTACTATGATGCCTCTTAGTATGTTTTATATATGTCGCAGAATAATCATTATAAATATTAAGATTAAAACTTTAGTTTGTCATGACAGCAATATATTATAATACAGAGTCGATATTATAA
The DNA here is from genome assembly GCF_048542155.1 of Nylanderia fulva. Lineage (NCBI taxonomy): Eukaryota > Metazoa > Arthropoda > Insecta > Hymenoptera > Formicidae > Nylanderia > Nylanderia fulva. The sequence continues at coordinate 35,232 of NW_028190407.1, read as the reverse complement.
ATTATTCATGTGTTAACATACTGAACGTTCGATGATCAAAAACATAAATGTAATCAAAATGAATATTTTACAATATAATTTATAATGTATTTAAATAAATATATAACATCTCGTTCGCAATCAGAAATATTATCCGTTTTTGTAACTCTTGTCACTCTTTATCTCGTATCGTTTCAATGATTTATTAGCTGATATTTTGTTTTTGACATAATATTCTAATAATAAAAAGTTAGCCTTATTAGACTCTTAGTAGAATTTAGTTTTTGATTTACAAATTGTAATATATCTTGTAAATATGTGTGATACTTTGGAGTTATCATTTTAAAAGAGTTATTTTTTAATATTTGAATGAGATAAGAGAACACTTTAATAAATTGTTAGTAATTTTATTTATAATATTATTATGTTAAATTTACTATTCAATTGCGTTACAGATGATTCAGAAACAGATTAAAATGTACGCCCTTTTGATAATACTTACATTATAATACTTACAATAACAATGGGTATAATTTACAGTACATATACGTGTTTTAATTACTGCGTTTGTGCTTATAGTTAGCCGGCCATTTGTATACCGTATTTGATATTGTTTTTTTCCTCAATTATATAGCGGCATCATGCGGATAAAGTTCTGCCATCATTTTATTTGGTACGTAATGCGTGTCTTCGAATTTACAAAAAAAACGTCCTATTTCGTAATTTTCGACCCATCCAGTTGTTACAGTCAGAGCGTCTAAATTAAAAAAAAATAAGTAAATAAGAAATGAATTAATGATAACTACGATTAAGTAATAAACTGTATCAAGAAATAATAAAAAAAATGTAACAAATAAAAATGATAAATAAAATAAATAGAATAACTAAATTAATAAAGAGTCTGGAATAAACCAGAAAAAATAAAATATTTTTTTACATTGCGTATAGAAGAGACGAGTTTGTAATTTAATAAATATATTTTAAAAAAGAGATAAGTTTCAATGATTTTACCTTCATTTATAAAACAAAGTGTGTTTTTTTCAGTAAAAATTATGTAATGTGGTTGTTCATATGTGAATGCTTTCAGAAAATCATGATACGCGTAAGTATTGAAAGGCCTAAGATAGCAGTAGAAGATTATTTTGTGTCCGAATTGGTAACTGTCGCTAATGAATATTTTTTTAAGGCCAAATTTATTTTTGTGCCAACCTATTATTACACCACGAATACCGTTTGTAGATTCATGACTTTTATTTTTATTATGTTTTACGATCATTCCAACTGCAAATTTGATATTATTTGGTCGTCCAATCGACTGATTTAATTTACTAAATTTAAATGCACCCTAGAAATTGTAATATTATTCTTTAAATAATAATTTTCATTATGTAATTTCTAATTGAACTTTTGTAGTAAAATGAATAATAGTGAATTAAATTATAATTCACCCATATAATTGAATATAATATAAGAGAACAAACAATAACATTTATGATTATCAATATGTATTATCATATATGATTATCATATATGTATATTAATATTGTATAATGCCGACACATACACGTTTTTCATCCTTGCAAATGAATGATACACTTGATAAAGGTATTTCCTTTGGTGGCATCTTCAAAATATTAATTTTCCAAGTAATATTTTCAAATTCAAAAATGTTTTCAACTAACTAGAAGAAATAATAAAATTATAAACATGTATACGTAAATGAAGTTGCGATTACGAAAAAAAAAGTGAGAAATGGTATATTTTTTCTAGTTATAAGATGTGTTTCGGAAATTCGTGGTTTCGATGTTGCAAATGCATTAAATAATAAATATTAAAATTAATATAAATCATCTATGAATAATTGCCAACCTCAATAGCTGACATTCTGCAATATTGAGAGTGTTCTGAAAAAGGCATCTTTATAGAAAAATCCGAGAATTTGTCCAAACTTATGTAAAAACACCTTACATATCCTAAGCTGTTCGTTGCACTGGAAACAATAAAAAGTTACACATCTATACATATATAAATACACATACATACATATACATATATAAACAAGTAAAGTTATATATATATACATACATATGTAAACATGTGCGTGTGTATATATAATGAAAGTAAAAATGTCGAACAATTTAAATAATTTATAATCTAAATAAAATATACTTACTATTTAGGTTTCCAAAATATACATATTTCATATTGAGTTTTAATTATATCGCACCGTATACCAAGTCTCCTAGCCACGCTGTGACATATTGTTAATATAATATTTTTTGCCATATATAATTTATCGTCATATTTATTTTCTAAGACTTGTTTCGGAAATTACAATACAAAAATTAATTAGAGAAGGGAGAACGAGTGTTTTTGAAAAAAATAGCACAAACTTTTTTTCTAATTTGTAAGAAAAAGTCAATCTTTTGCGAGAATTTTAATATTTATATACATTTGTTATATATAATGTTGAGTATAACAGCTCAACTAAAATTTATTCGACGTCATAGCATATGTTTTAGTGAACATGTGAAATATTTTGGTAGTAATAAAAAATAAGAGCATGGTATAATATTTACTATATTGTTATTCCGAATTGTATATGCATGTATACTATTGTAATTATTAATTATATTTGAGAATAATAAAAAACGTATTATTTAGCGATTATTCGAAAAATTACAGATTGTGGACATATTTTCGGTACGGCTATCACGCACGAGTTTATCTTATCTCTCTCTGAGGAGTTATACTTTTTTAAAGAAGATAAAAAACAGATTTTTTCAAATTTTTTCTAAAATTATGGACAAGTTAAAAAATGTAACTTGACTTTTATTACTATCAAAAAGAATGTTTGTGTGTGTGTGTTAATATCTTTTTAATTATTTTTCCCTGCTTTTTAATCTTTATTATTTTAGAGAGATTAAAATAACAATCCATATTTAATTTTTCATTAGAACTTATTAAACAGAATATGATTATTCAAACATATGCGTTACAAATATTGATTCCTTTTGAAACTTTTTTATTTTTTCTTTATTTTCGTAAAATCAACTAGTTTTCAAGAAAAAAAAATAAAATTTTATAATTCGTTATCATACGCGAGTTTACCTTAAACTGAATATATTTATAGCATAATTGACTATAATTATTATGTATTATAATCTGTAATAACTTACATTATCTGTACAAAACAGTTCCAATTCATCATCGTCTACCTTTTTGTTTCATCGAAAGTCGAATTCACCAAATATATATTCCTGCAGTGTATCCATAATTTGAGTTCCTTCCGCTTCGTCTTAATAATTATCATTAATATTGTTGTTTTCCTAATGGGAAAAATTTTCGGCAGACGTCCCAAATATTAAATAATCGGGATATTCTTTTTTGAGCAAATTCCGTGGATTTGTGCGATAGTATTTAATGATGCTTTTATGCGCAAGTAAAATATATCTTTTTCTGGTTGAAGATATTGAGCCAAAATAGTAGCAGTTTGTTCCATTAGCTGTTGTTCAACTGGTTTTGTTTAAAATTTTTTCCACTTTCCAAACACCACATGTTTCCTCAAATAATTATACAATCTCATATTGCAATATCTCTTGGTTAGATCACAATTAGCATTTCTGAAAAAAAAAACAGAACAATAAGTATATTATTTCAGTCTATGATATTCAAAGCACTTAATTTATAGTAAATCATACCGTGAAGATTCGACGGTTGTTAACAAGTATTTAATTTCATCAGAGATGCAAGTGTTCGTTCCGAAATTTGTAGCTATTTGTTTCATTCTATATATGTCATACTCAGGTGCCATTGTATTTTCTAATTGATATTCGTAATCGAAATCTGCTATATGAGTTATCGAATCATTCATGTCATAAAGCTTATCAAGTATTTCAGATATAATATTTCGTGACAGCTTCACACTGTATATTTCTATTTCTGTAAAATTTAAACTTTTATTCATAATCATCAATTGTTCAGGTTCCTTCTCAGATTCCTCTACAGATTTCTCCTCAAATTCCAAAATATCTTTTAGATTTAGCTCATATGTTTTATATTTATATATCTTATCGTAATATTTTTTGCCATTGAGCCATCTAAAACTAGAAGAAAAAATGTTCCAGTTAGAAATGATAGTTAAATCGGCGTCGAATCGACGTCGAATTGATGTCGAATCGGTATTAAATTGGTTAAATCGATATCGATTCGACGTCTTTTCGTTCAATTCTGACTAAAGCTTAAATACAGTTTGGAAGATACATCATCGAAATATCAATCTTCTTGCCTTATTGTAGAAATTGTACAATCTTGAAAAAATTTTAAATTTTAATTAAATATTGCATCAAAAATATACACATTAATACTAAAGGTAGTAGCAGACAAAGCAATATATTTTATATCTCGTTTTATAACTCTATTATTTAACGATAACCATATACTATTACTTTTACATTCTATATTTATGAAATAATATTTTACAAATTTATTGGAATAATAATAACAATAAAATAAAACATTTCAATATAAATATACTAATTAAAAACCTAATTTATTTATTATTTATGATCGTTTTGGTACTATCATCGGACCATGCGGTTAAAGTAGAAAAAAGAATAAAACGATAAAAAACAATGATAATTTATATTATTATTTATATTAAATAATAATAAAGAAAGATATGATTCACGCTGTACCAGCCTACTGCGGATATACGTGCGCGAAAACGATAAAATTTAATTTTTTGCCGTCTTACACATGTGCACAAAGCACGAAATTTCTTTAGCCATTGCTAAGACTTATTGAGGAACAATAGAGATCTCTAATACGAGACTCCCATTAGTATAAAAAACCATTATGATTGACGTTATAATCAAATAAACAATATATTTATTATTTGGTCGTGTTTATTATATATTATGTAACAAAAAAAATAAAATATTAACAAAACAAACATGCAAAACTAAAAGGATATTGTATTTCAAAGTTTATCTCTCTTTTATTATATATAATATTATATTTCTGTATTATATAAATATTAATATTTTACTTATATTATATTTATTTATTGCATTATAAGTCTGTCAAAAAGGAACCAATAAGATTTATCAATGTGTAGAAAATAGAAAAAGCGGAAGAAATTATCTATACGAAAATTTATTTTATTTACATGGAATTAATATATACCCGTGTTTGTATTATTTATTACACTCGTCTATAATCTGTGCATGTTTCAATGCAATATAATTTTTTATATTTAAATGTATTTTTTAAAAACTATTATTTAATATTTTATATTTATATTTTTAATTATATTTATTACATTTATGTTTAGTATTTATATATATTATATTTTTAAATATTTAATTTTTATATTAATTATATATATATATATAAATTTAATTTTTATGAGGAGTATATATAGTTTCTTAGAAATGTACCATTAAGCAACAGATCAATTACCAAAAATTAAATTACAATAATATTCATAAACAAACAATTACCTTTGGAAAAACTTTTTATCTATAAGCTATACGAAACCGGCTGCTTTCCGAAATTGCTGGCACGTGCATCGAAAATTGATAATATCCTCAATACTTATGTTATCGTATTCAAGAATAATGGTTATCATCTCCTCAGGTAAACACGTTATCATTGCGTTATATTGCACTATTTCTGTATATTCCAGAATATCTCCACACCAAATGTCCACTCTTTTCCTCTAAACCTAAACTGCAAGCCCATAGACTCGAAAGAACTATCGCATTTTCTCTCACTATACAGTTACCTTGTGACTCAGTGTATAAAAGAAACACACGAAAATGAGAAACACAAAAGATTTTCTTTCCACACCCGCCCTTAACATAGGAGAAGGAGAGGATAGAGAATTCTAGAATGCGCGTTCCGTAATACATTATTGTGATCTCAGATTCTAAAATATATATATATATATATATAAATAATTAAAACAACAATGTTTGAAATGATTGTGATACAGAAATGTAATTTTCGAGTACAGTGGAAAACATATAGGATACTTTTCATTACGTTATAATGAAATTGCATAAAATAATTTTTCGTAAGCGTGTAATAAATTTTTAATCAATTAAAAATTAATTTTTTGTTTTACAAAAATTATAAAGCAATTCTACTCGACATGATTGATCTTCTGCTAGCATTTTTTCGGTTTAGTAACTACTATCTATGTAATCAGTTTTGAAATTTTAAACATTCAATTTAATATAAATAAAATTAACTTAAATTTTGAGTGACAGTTGACAATATATTAAAAACATAAAATTAATGTAATAAAATATATTGATGAAAAGTATCACATTTAAAAAAAGTCGTTGTTGCAAATATTTGATAATTTTTTTGTTCGACCTCACTCACAACAAATATATTTATATATGTATAACATAATTATTTTTGTGAGATTTTATTTTTTTGTAAAGGCTTCTTTGTTTCAGACATTAAGATTTATTAAAACTCGAAGAATTTGACTCAGGTAATTTTTAGGCATATTTGTATAAGATCCTCTTCGGGACCTTTCGTATTTTCTTTCTTTTCCGTAACAATAAAATTTCTTTCATTTTCTTCAGGTAGTGTATATCAATATGACAGACCTTTAGGGTAAAATAAATAGAGTTTATTTAGAGAAAGCAAATGTAAATCTGTCTCTTGTTAATTACATATTTCTCTGGCAAAGATGTTAATAAGACATTAAATTTTTGATTATGATTTAAAGAATAAGATTATGATTATAAGGTTTGTGGAATTTTTCAATTTCCTCAATAATAAGAATAATATATCTTTTACTTTTCAGAATCTTACTTATTATTTACATGAATGGAAAAAGTTAATAAAAAATTAGAATTAGTAATAACATTCTATTTAGTTTTTTTAAAGATGTCAATTTTGTCATTTGGTATGTGCGTATAAGGTGATTTTTAATAATCACCTGTAAGGTGATAGACTGACCTATAAAGTGCAATATGACTATATTAATATTTTCTAAAATAAAGTTTTACATCTTAGCCAGAAATAATATCGAATTTATGTCGATTCGCGACGACAATTTGATCATTCATTTCTGGCTGGGATTTAATATAAAAGAAATGTACTTGGAAATATAGAATAAAATGTAATTATATATAAAATATATATTAAAATAATATATATTCCTTAACATGTTTATTAAAAAGAATTAAACTCTAAACATAATACGCTATTATTTCCTTTTAATAACATTTTACAAAATATGTTATAAAATCATCGATTAAAATAAACTTTAAAAATGTATACAACATTTTTTCAGCAAAATTAATATATTTATTAATATTAAATATAATTTTTATTATTATAGAAAATTGTAATTACAACATGCAACATTAAAGTATGTATCAGAAACGGTGGTTCTCATACACGATAACTTGTTTAACGACATATGTAATAAGACGAAAAACTGACTTTATATATTTATTATCTTGACTTTGTTAATTACCGTCTTTAATGTTTAATATTACAATTCAATTTATAATTAATATATTTGTATTGCGCTAAAGAAGGCTTGAAATGTCAGCCGAAACGTTCGCATAAATGTTTATTTCTTATGTATTTATTTTCTCGTTTTAGATGAACTTTATTAATATCATTTGACAATTGCATTTTGTTTAATAGCTCTTATAGCTTTTCTTTGTTTACAATTATTAAGTTTAACAGAGCTAATTACTATTTTAATTTAATCTAAATTAAGAACGTAGATATTTGAGAATCGCCAGACAGAATTTAAAAAAGGTAAAAATCTTCTCTCGACCGTACTGGCAAATATTATTTATTCAATCACAACGTTTCGACCCTTCTTTGAGTCCTTATCAAGTGATCTAGATATACATAAACAGAAATTAATACATTAAAAAAACAAAATTACTTCACTAACAATATTACAAAATGATAAAAAGAAAACGAAGCAAGACTTACTTGTAAGAATAAAATTAAAATTATAATTCTGAGATGTCAAGAACGAACATAGTGTCGATTTGACAACACGTCAAGACTCTTAGACGAGTTATTGGAGACTAAACGACCACTATTATTTTGTCGTAGATATTACTTAGATTGTCGGTATCCTTTTGTAAATTAATAGCGTTATTATTTCCCTTAATAAAGAACATTTCAGCGATTTCTTTTTTTTTTTACGTGTTTTTTACTATGCATAATCTAAATTAGTTTGTTTTCCATTAGTTTAAGTGTATTGTTTTAAAATTTTTAGAAAAATTATATATTATATAAAGAAATAACGAAATTTGTTTATTCTCGATAAATTTTAGTAATAATTTATTCAGATAATTTAAACGGAGGTTTCATGTTTGTTTATCTATACATGCAGCGCCATTTATTTTTATAATACCTATGTACGCATGAAATCTAATCGAAATCAATTCATTATCTTTTTTATGCATTTATATTCAACAATGGAGAATATATTTTTTCTCGTGTTATATACCTCTTCAAAAGTTTACAAATATCTATTGTTTTAAGTTATCAACTTTTACCTTAAGAAACCATATTGTAATTAATTTTCTTTTAACATTGCATTTTTCACATGTATACATCAAATTAAGACTTACATAACATTTTAGGAAGATTGGCGTAAGAACAGAGATCTGATTTTAATAGCTCTTATAGATTGTTTCAATACTGTCAAAGTTCTTTCTTTATAGAAATTTATCACTAGTAATGCCAATTTATTACTTATTTCGAATACTCAAATTACTATATATAAAAAAAATATCCTTATCACTTATTTCGAGTACTTAAATTACTGTATATAAAAAAGAAATCCTTCTTTGCACTTCACAAGAAATCGCAATAAATTTAAAATAGCACGTGATAAAGTTTCATTAAAATACTATTTAAAATTAATTTTGAATTTATTGCAAATTCTTATAGAGTATTATGTCCAGACTCAAGAAAGGGAGAGTCAGAGGAAGAACGTAACTACTGATTTTGTCGAACGACGCCGAACGGTGCGTCTGTTCGACCCGAACGAACGTGAGAAGGCCCAAATAGATCAACGACCGAGCAGGTCGTTATTACTCTATTTTAAAAAATTTGTTCGTCGAAAGTCCCTTTTTGGCAAGAGAATTTAATCTCTTTTGCTCGGGATGGGACCTTGTGCGACTTCTGGTTTGGAAAGGAATGAGAGTGGGATTTTTTATTCAATTAATTATATAAAGCTAAATTCATAATTAAAAATGAAATTTATTTTTATCATACCATAAAGAAAAAAATTTTATACATAAGAAATATTAAATTTACAGATCTTATTCTACGCAAAACGTACATAAAGATGCGTGGGAGTGTGTGTGTGTGTGAGAGAGGGAATCGCAAGTTTCGGAAGAGAGAAGAGGGATACAATAAATTTCAAGTAATTATTACTTTTATTAGTATATTATTATCGGTAATAATATTTTCTTTAACTCCACTTTTTCATTTTATCATTATGGTCTTATCATCTGGATATCATAATATAAATTATTATCTTGATGAAAATTCGGATTCTATGAAATAAATGCAATTTTGATATTATCACTGACATATATGCAGTTTTTTGTTTTATCTTAATTACTTTAAAATATTAAACCTATTCATATAGAATTGTATTAAAAAATAATTAGTTTATATGTATATTGATTAATACATATATAATAAAAATATGAACTTTAATAATGTTAGGTAATCGTTAGAGATAATATATAAATCAGAATATGTTTATTATATGCATCTCATTTTTAAATAGTTGAGAATTCTTTGCAATTAAAATCAATATATAAAATTTAAACGTGTATTATTAAATATAGTTAATTATATGTTCAATCGATTTAAATATTTAATTTTTTTAATGAAATTCTATCTAATAATATCAAGAAAAGTATAAAAAATATTTATTCCAAATAAAACTTACAAAATTGATTGAATAATTATATTCAGCAAAAGATGTAACTTTTAATACACAAATTTAACACTTATAACAATAAAAAGTGATCAATTAAACTATAATTAAATTATTTTGAATACACTTTCTGACTTTAGTTAGAGGAACGAACAGACGATCGTTGTCAAACAGCAAATTTATAGCGAATATTACTTTTCAATTTCTTTGCAACGTCACAGCGCATCACTATCCGCATCGCCTTTTTTGTAGTGCAATTAAAGCTACAAGATATCAACAATATATAAATTGAGTTCAGTTAGAATAATTTATATAGAAAAATGTAATATATTTAAATCTGTTCATTGTCTTGAATTTCATTATTATTTTTCCATAGAAATATACACCGAGAATTTTCTTTTAAAAATTATCATGAAATTCGTCATGAAACAAAGTGATATTCCAAGAATTTTATAAAAATTTCTTTGATTAAAAAATATATTTATTATATTTATATCACAATAAAAATTATTAACATCCACCACAATAAGATATATAAATGAATTTTAATTAAATATATAGTATATATTTATATATAATAATAATTTCAAATATATTAATAACTATATATTAATAACTATATATTAAAAACCTATGTTTCTTTAAATATTTTAATAATTTTTTTAATTCGTTAACTTTTCACAAATAGGTGGAAATAATGAATTTCGCGAGTTTTCTCTTTTTTGTTTAAATTCTGAGAAAAGTTACCTAAAGTGATTTACAAAATTTTATCGAATAAAATTTTTGTGTCTTCTAGTACACCACACTTGACAAAAAATCACAGATTTGGTGAGATAATTTTTTCATGATATACCGTATGTTTAAAATGATCAAAGTGTACGATATGTAAAAAAAATCTCGATTTGCTCTGAGAAAAAGTTAAGAAAAATATCCGTGGCAGCACAATATTTTTCCCATTTTCCAATTATTCACTCTGAAATTGAAATAAATTTACTTGAATGATTGTAATATAAATAGTATAAAATGATAAAAATTTGAATAAAATATTATTTTCTAGTTATACAATATAAATAATGAAAAAACAACTAATATAATTAAATAAAAAAATTTAACATACAGACATACATATCCGCAGACACACATATACTCAGCAGAATTATAATAAATACAAGACAATGTACAGTAACGAAATACAAGAAGACACACCAATAAACAGACATACATGAAAATAAACGTAAACATAACGATACAATAATACTGGTAGACGTTTCGAGACTCTCGTACATTTTCAGTACCATGTAAATCATCGGAACGAACAGACGGTCGTTGCCATACAGCAAATTTATAACGAACATCACTTTTCAATTTCTTTGCAACGTCACCGCGCATCACCATCGGCATCGCTTTTTCCGTTGTGCAATAAAAGCTACAAAATATCAACAGTATAAAGTGAGTCTAGTTAGAATTATTTATATAGAAAAATGTAATATATTCAAATCTGTTCATTCTGTCTTGCATTTCTTTATTATTTGTCTATAGATATATGTATATACGGGAGTTGTTAAAAGATTACTGTCACAGCATAATATATGCAGTGACAGCAATCTTTTTTTTCATAGCATGTATATATATAACTGTTTATTGTAAGAGAACCAATCGCGCGTTCAAAAGAAATTAATTAATTTAATAAGTAATGTGTTTTTGAACAACATCAGCGATATTATGCAACTATGTATGATCCGATGACAGCAGTGAACATTATAGAATTAAAATATTGTGTATCGTCGTTCTGCGTCACTTCGAAGATACCAATATTTTTACATTTTTTTTTTACTACTTTTTATGGTAAAAGTTGCTTCTCCAATTTTAAATTACAGATCGTTGACCTCGTCAGCTTCTACTAGTCAAGATATTGTGTAACAATATTGCTATCCGTGAATAGAAATAAAAATGTTAAACGTAAACCTATGTTTAATCTCTATTTTGAAATGCATTCTAATGCTGCAAATACTCAAGTACACAGGTAAGACTTTTATTTACCAGATGGTCAGTGTTGTGTTTAAATGGTTTCAAAATTAATTACATAAATCTGAGATAAAAATATGTAAATTTATCTTAGATAAAATGATAATGATTTTGTTTTAAATATATCTTGAGAAAGATAAAATTATATGGCGATTCATTTAGATAATTTTCTGATAATATTACTTTTAAGACCGCTTATGCGAATTCAATTATAAAAAAATATAAATTATAAATAGTATATATAAAAATGCATTTATTACTTAAGAATCTTTATGTATTATGACTTTAACCAAAAATTATTTAAACAATAGTCTAGATAATTTAATAAAGATAACACTTTCTTTTTATCTAAAATGCAGCTATAAAACAAAACATATTTTTATTATCTATATAAAGATAAAATGACGTCAAAATTGCATCTAAATATCATATATATAATTTTATTTAAAGTTCAGCAAACACTGGCTATAACTTTCAATGAAATTATCTGAACATTATTCTACATAATTTAGTAATAATAACACTTTTTCATCTAAGATGCACATATATATATATATATATATATATATTATCTATCTAAAGGTAAAATAACAAAATTTTATCAACATGATAACCTTCATAATTTTATTTAGATAACAGCAAATACTGTAGATGATATATATAACTCAAGTAAAAAGAAACCTAAACTGTGTAACACCGTTTCGTTACTGGAAAGCACACAAAGCCCTCTAATACAGGGAGCTCTCCAGCGGAAAACGCGCAGATAAACAAACAAAATATCGCACAATCGGTTATCGAATACAACAATTTCCGATTTTAAAAAATTTTCTATTCCACAGTCAATTGCACATTAAATTTATTTATACCTCCTTGCCCGGGAAAGCTTGTCCGCAGACTTATGTATAATCGCTTCAGCGAGCGTAGATCGTCATTTTTATTTGTTTTCACGAGTTCCATATTCCATATAAATTTGCGTTTATATAGTGCGCACCGTGCACACCGCAATATTCCTCGGGCATACCTCGAGGAACACAATGGCAAGGCACAACAGCAAGTTTTCATATAACGCCTCTCCGTTCCTTCTGATGCTGCGCGCGCGCGCGACAACAAAAGCCGATTAATTACAATATATTTCGCTGAATTAACGAACACGATGCGAGACGAAAATTGCATCGACGTCGTACAGATAGAATATAAGCGACCGAAGGTGCGTTTCGGCCTGACATCTCCGCGAACTTGACGCGAATACTCGTGATGTTTTGAAAACACACAAACACACACACACACACATATAAGTGCGCGAGCACTTTTTCGTGCCTTTTATAAATAATAGCACCCGTGTGGAAATGAAAAATTATTTCCAAATGACCTCAGGAATCTCCTTATTAACAGGGCATCTGGTAAGAACTGATTCGCATCTATGCACCTATGCGAACCAGTTCTTCTAGACGCGACATAACATCAATATAGTAAGCCTATAGTCGGTGCCTGCCTCTATGTGTAACATTGTGGTAATCTAGCTCTTATAAATATGTATGTATACTATCCAAGCGCTAGCTAACATTTGGTAGAAAATAACACAAAAAAGTTGCGCGTCGCGTAGAAAACGCGAATTTTATAAAAATGTACATATATAGGGTGTCCCAAAATTATCAGATGCGCTGTTAATAAGGAGATTCCTGAGATCATTTGGAGACAATTTTTCCTCGGCAAAAATGTCAAAGCACCAATAATTTTCGAGTTATAAGCTATTGAAAAAAATTAAATTTTTTGTTAAATTATAATGTAAGCTTTATTATACGTTATTATTATACGTTATTACTTATTATAAATTGTAAATTATGCCCTGTGAAAATAAAATATTAACAAAATCACTTTCTTTATTTTAGTAGAATTTTAATTTAAGATTTAGTTACACAGATACACATGGTAAAAATTGAAAACATGTAAAAAATGATGACCTCTCTCTCGACATTTTTGCTGAAGAATGTAATTTTGGGATACTCTGTATATATAATTTTATATACCTATATAAGAATCTAAATAGGTTGTAACTTTTTGTAATACTTAATATTTAACCATGCATAGTAATTAATATATTTTTTCTTTTTTAAAGGAATGAAATTGAAAAGAATATTTGTTCGTTGATATAGTTGTTCATATATCTTGTGTAATAAAATTTATTAGTTGTTGTACAGATAGCAAAAAGATGTATAAGGAAAGTTAATTATGTTAAATAAAAAATTCTTTATCTGTGACAAGACAGATTTTGTTTGCAATATCGAACATTTGTTAATTTTGCATTAGTGCTGTTACAATGTATATATACTTAATAAGTGCGACGTTATCTTGTAGCATACAAATAATTATTTATTTATAATAATAATATTTATACGAACTCTATTTTGACATCGCGTATCTTTCGGATCACGATAAGAGAATGTCTATATATGTTTATAGTATATAAATATTTATTTTTCGTTATAAATTAGCCAGAGCATACATTTTTCAGATCTACCCGTCACCGCATCGTCGAACAGAGTAAGAATATACGTAAATGTGTCTGAAGGAACATTAGTCGGCATCGGCGAGAAAAGCATCTATGGTTCTTACAATGCCTTTCGTGGAATACCATATGCTAAACCTCCAGTAAATGATCTCAGATTTCAAGTAAGTACAGAGAATGATTGTAAATATTACTATCTTTGTTAAAAGATTTACTTTGACAAGTGATACAAACTGTTTATAGGATAATTTTATAAAATATAAAAGATACAGTTATTTACAGTTATTTCTTCTTAATGAGGAAATAAAAACTTTTAATAATTCTTTTGTCGTTTCCATAAACGTTGTCGAAAACAGCGATTCATTACTTATATCCTTTGAATAGTACACATTCTCCCATATTCGTTCTTCCCATTGCTTGCCGTTAACTGATTTCTCAATTTTAATATTATCCATAACATGCCTTTCAATTAACATGCCTTTTTTAAAGAAAGGATTTATGACTTAACGATATCGCCAAGTTTAGAACAAATCGCAATTGTATGTGTATTTAAAATAATAAATTTAAAAAACTGATTATAAACAACAGATTTTTAAAACATCTAAATCTTTTATTAGTAAATCTGTTGAAGATAGTCCAAATCGTAATTATTCTCAAAATAATGAGAAAAACAAATGCTTATCTCTTTTATTAGTCCGTTTCATACCTCATTTTGTATTTGCATGTGTATCTGTTCCTACAAGTGTCTGGTGTAATTCTTTGAATTTTACATATTGTAGGGAGTGTTGTGCCTATTGTTAGATAATGTTAAAATTAGCTAGATAAAGATGAGATGAATATGTAAATTTATCTTACATATAAGATTAAGATTATTTTGTTTTAAATATATCTAGACAAAAGATAAAATTACATGGCGATTTATCTAGATAACTTTCAGATAATATTGTTTTTAAGATCGCTTATGTAGACAAAGTTGTAAAAAATGTAAATTATAAATGAGATATAAAAATATATTCATACATTCATTTCTAAATTTTTATCGCTTATTGCTTAAGTCCTAGTAATTAATTATTTTTATGTTATGACTCTAAATCAATTATCTGAATAATTTAGTAACGATAACTTTTTTCATCTAATTGTAAAATGCATGTATAGGTAATACATATTTTTTATTATTTATATCAAGATAAAATGGCGCCAAAATTTTATCTAGCTGATCATCTATAAAATTTTATTTGGATAACAAATACTGATTGTAGGATCCGCAACCACCAGAACCATGGTTCGGCGACAGAGACGCTTCGTTTGACAGAAACGTCTGTCTTCAGGAAGTGCCAATCTTGCACGCAGTCTTAGGCAATGAAGACTGTCTTTATTTGAACGTGTATACCAACGATATGACGCCTTCAAAGAAAAGTGCTGTGATGGTGTGGATACATGGTGCAAGCTTTTTTATGACAGACAGCACCTCGCGTATTTACGGTCCCGATTATATCATGCGGAAAGATGTGGTACTCGTTACTCTGAATTACAGATTAGGTGTTCTAGGTACATTATTAATTAACTCAAAATCATTTTATGTTACTTGCGGTCTACTTTTTTTAAGTAAACACATACGCATTCTACTTTTTACCTTTTCACGATCTAAATAATTTACGTGTATGAATGATTCATTGAAAATACCAATTTCAAAACAATAACCAATTCTTATAACTTATAACTTTTTTATAAATTTTGTATCTTTTTAAAACAGTTATCGAATTATAAGCAATTAATAAATCTCGTGAAATTATCTTATTTAATCGTTGGAATTTTTAAATTTTTATATAACTTATATAAATAATTAGAGAATATTAAATGTTCGATCAAACTAGCACAAATTAAATATTATTAAGTTTCGCAACGTTTCGACCACGTGGTTGATTGGTCCTTATCAAGTGAAAACATTAATATTAATTCAACCACATAGTTGAAACGTCGTGAAACTTAAAAAATTATAATTTGTGCTAGATTGGCTGACTATTTAATATTCCTTATTTTACTGTAGCCAATGCTAATAATTAAGACTTGATTATATAAATAAACTTTACTAAACATATTAACGACAAGTTTCTTTCATTTTCTCTTTAGGTTTCCTTAATTTTTATAAAAAAATGGCGACAGGAAATCAGGGTTTAAAAGATGTAGTTATGGCGTTAAAATGGGTTCAAAGAAATATATTGCAATTCGGTGGAGATCCCGATAACGTCACAATTTTTGGACAAGGTGCGGGTGGAGTGATGGTTCACTATTTGACCATTTCACCGTTAGCTAAAGGTACGAATCAAAAAAACATAATATTGATATACATATATCATGAATATTTAAGAACACATTCTATACAAAAAAATAAAAAAAATTATTATAACTTTGTTACAGCATAAAATTTTAAATAAAAAGTTTTTTTTTCATTTTAAGTTAAATTTCGATTGCAAACTATATAATATCGACATTTTATCGTCGTAGAAAAAAAGGAGGATTCCAAAATTACTTGGAAGATAACTGATAACATCCTTCAGTAAATAGAAAATCGATTCTAAATTGAGAATTGAAAATTAAAAGCACGCTGCCCAGGTAGCAAGTTGACGTTATTAAACGTCAAAATGACGTCATTTTAACGTGAGCTTGCTATCTGGGTGATTAGTTTTATGTGTTATATTGAGTCAAAGAAAAGAAAATTCAACATTTCATAATAAAATCATATAAAACTTCTTCGAGTGCCAATTATATTATGTACGAATGTGTGCTTAACAGGTTTATTTCATAAAGCAATATGTCAAAGTGGCGCTGCGACTGTTCCTTGGGCTTTCACTGAACGAGACGATGCTATCAATAACGGTCTGATGTTAGCCCAGAAACTTGGTAATGCGACTTCAGATCCGGAAGTCGCCTTGAAATTTCTGAAAAACATAGACAGAAGAAAATTGATAAGAACAGAAACGGAGGTCTTTTTGCCGCTCTATTACGATTATTGCAATACTAATGTTCGATGAATCACAATAAATTATTTTTTTACATTTATAATATTATGTCCTTGCAGTTTGGCTTACAATTAGATGTTTGGCTTGCATTTACGCCGACCGTGGATTCCGAGTCATCGAATCCATTTTTACCAAAAAATCCATTGCAATTATTACGTAATGGAATTAAAGTACCAATCATGTTCGGATATAATAGCCAGGAAGGCAATTTTTTCGTAGGTACCAGTGCTCCCAGCCGTAAGTATATGTATTTGCTTTTACTTTTTATTAACACATTATTATTAGTATATCATGAATCACTGTTTATGTAAAATTTACATAGAAAAACAATCTCCAATATTTTGAAAATGTTTTAATGTACACACAATGTTATAACAAATTTAATCAATATTAATAAGTTTCAGGATTTTATCAATATGTAATTTTTAAATGTACAAAGAATTATTAAGTAATTATTAATGAAATCGTTTTGTTTCGGAGTAAAAAAAAATTGAGTTACATATTTATTTAAAATACCTAAATAAAAAATAGTTAAAAAATTAAAAAATAAAATTGAAATTAAAATAAGTAAAATAAAAAAAAATTAAAATTAAAATCGTTATTAAATTCATTTCAGGGATAAACAACAAGACTATTAAAAAAATTAATTCTGACTTCAAGAAAGCCATATATCCTAAAGTTTTGCGTCAATTACTACAACTAGGGATCACGATATCGGAATTACGATTATTGTATTTTGGTAATCACAATGTGTCAGAGAAATCTATAATGAGTCTTTCTGATTTTATCGGCGATCAGTATATCTATAGAGGCATTATTCAAGCAATTGATATTCAATTGAATTCTAATGTTAACGGCCCGACTTACTTGTACAACTTTTCGTACAATAGTGAATTCTCTATTTGGAAGAAAGTATTTTTTGACAAGCCGCTTCCAGGTATTGCGTTATTAATTAAAGTAGAACAATGTAATAATCAAATTAATATTAGAGTTACAAAAGAAGTGAACATGAAATTGGGTGTCTTTAAATTTTTATATATGTTTGTTAGAAGACAAACGTAGATTTGAAGACATTTAATTAAGAAAAGTTTAGAGAACATTTAAATATAAATTTTAGATTGCACTTGTAATGTATTGGAAAAATTATCAACTTTTGAGATTAATTTGTATAACAATATTTTGTAGGTACATCTCACTTGGAGGAACTGAGTTATTTATTTTATCCTCATATAGTAGAAGATTTCGATGTATTACCATTTGAACATGGTACGCCGGATTATGAAATTATGGAATACTTAACGCAGATGTGGACAGATTTTGCTAAAACGGGGTACCATAGACTTGATATTTCTTACGAATATTTATTGTAACATCGTACAATTGCGTAATAATAATCAAATACACATATATTGCAGAAATCCAACACCTTCTTCAGCTAATTTTACATGGACCCCAGTGAAAAGTAGAACAACGTATGATTATTTAGATATTCATACTAAACCTCAAATGAAGATTTTTATTAAAGGAATCCAACGATGGGATTGGGAGATACTTAGATCATACAAAAGAGTATACTAAAGTGGAACAATTTCCAGATATAGAATCATTCGTTAATCACACAAACCATCATACAGACCTATAGTATGAAATAAAATATGAAGAATTTTAACTAAAATTGAATAGCTCTGAAAAAAAATATTTATATGCAAAAAACTGACAAATTAACAAAAGACTGACAGTGGGAAACAATGTGATGTATCAATGGTGACCAAAGCTAAATCGTTTTTTCAATTTGCAATTTTCCTTTTTTTTAAACGCATTATCTGTTTATTAGATATAAATATGTGTATATATATATGTATACTGTATATAGTATACATATATATTTACTGTATTTCGAAAAATAAGATCTATACTATACATATTATTTTTCTAAATATTTTTTACTTTTAATAATTTTAAAGTAATCCCAAAATATATTTTACAATCCTTGGTCAAAGATTTATTAAACCCCAGACGTATGAAAAATATATTCTTTTAAAAATAAAATGTCTTTCTTTCTTTTTATGTATTTCTATTTAAATACATTTTCACCTTCTCTATTTTTGAAAAAAAAATTAATATCTCAAAAAATGATAACTGAATTGCTACAATACTCTTATCGAATCATGCGATACACTGACTCATAATTCCAATGAGAAAATTTTTGAGAAAAAAAAAGAAAGAAATTAATATCTAATTTATATTTTATTGTCAATCCACTATCTCCTTCTGGCTCAGACGAATGAGTTTATAAACGAGAAGATAATCAAGAAATACAAAATCGATGTTTGCGCTCTACAAATATGATAAGTCTCAAATTATTATCAATAACGACGATATTCGTAATAAGAGTTATCGGAAATGCCGAATTATCATTTCTCGCGAGTCCAACTCGTTTTATAATCATATGCTTCCAAGTTTCAAGTTCGATTGCGTGAGAATATACATATGTAAATATGGTTGTATAATCCCGACGGAGACACGTTGACAGTCACGCTGCGTGGATCTCTGGCAATTGATCTCGAGCAAAATATGAACCCTACATAATTAATGAATATATCAATAGCAGGCAAAAATTTACACCGGATACACGAAATCGTTTGTCAATGGTATGTGGATGATATCCGAAAAAACGCGACAGGTAGAGGAGCCATTGACAGTTTTTAAACATGGTTTCGTAAGAACTGTGTGTGGCTTTTCTAGGTCGATTAAAAATAAAAACGAGCCTGATCAAAGTAGTATAAATTATTTATATTTATCTGTATAAATCTTTTTTCTACATATAGTAATTTGTGAAATTTCTCAAAATTGTTAATAATTCTTTTCTTTTAAAAGATTTCTCGTCGATTCAAGCAAACGAAAAAAAAAGATAATAAGAAAAACTTTTTTTCAAACTTATTATTTAATAATTAGTCTTATCTGCCGTAAAAAATATTTGTTTCTACTAGTAATGCTCATATGCGCATAATATGTTTATTACGTCATTATATACATTTATAACAATCAAATAATATAGAATTAAAGCACGCAATTGATCGATCTTAATAAGGCTTACAATAAATTTTACAAAATAATGATTACTTTTATCAGTATATTATTATCAATAATAATATTTTCTTTAACTCCATTTTTCCATTTTATCATTATATGATCTTATCATCTGGATATCATTATATAAATTATCATCTCGATTAAAATTCAGATTCTATGAAATAAATGCAATTTTATCACTAACAGATATGCAGGTTTTTGTTTTATCTTACCTTAAAATATTAAACCTATTCATATAGAATTGTATTAAAAAATAATTAAGAGTTTAACAAGGCTCTGTAATATAAATATAAATTTAAAGTGTAAGACAGACAATAAGGGCCAAATCGCGGATGACAGTGCGTTATCACAACAAAACTAAAATTTTTTCGTTAGAATTAAACACCTGTGCACAAGGCACTAAATTTTAGTTGGTCATGGCCAAGATGTATGGAATTAAATCTCTTGTAGAGATTATTCCAATTTTAAATCTTGGCCGTGACCAAGTAAAATTTGGTGCCTTGTGCAGGTATTTAATTCTAACGAAAAAATTTTAGTTTCGTTGGGATAACGTACTGTCATTCGCGATTTGACTCTTATTGCTTGTCTTACACTTTAATTTTCTAAAAAATAATTAGTTTTTATATATATTGATTAATACATATATAATAAAAATATAAACTATAATAATGTTAGGTAATTGTTAGAGATATTATATAAATCAGAATATGTTTAGTATATGCATCTCATTTTTAAATAGTTGAGAATTCTTTGCAATTAAAATTGATATATAAAATTTAAACGTGTATTATCAAATATAGTTAATTATATGTTCAAACGATTTTAATATTTAATTTTTTTAATGAAATTCTATCTAATCATATCAAGAAAAATATAAAAAATATTTATTACAAATAAAACTTGAAAAAATTGAATGATTTTATTAAATTCAGCAAAGAGATATACCTTTTAATACACAAATTTAACACTTATAAAAATAAAAAGTGATCAATTAAACTATAATTAAATTATTTTGAATACACTTTCTGATTTTAGTTAAAGGAACGAACAAACGATCGTTGTCAAACAGCAAATTTATAGCAAATATTACTTTTCAATTTCTTTGCAACGTCACAGCGCATCACTATCCGTATCGCCTTTTTCGTAGTGCAATTAAAGCTACAAGATATCAACAATATATAAATTGAGTTCAGTTAGAATAATTTATATAGAAAAATGTAATATATTTAAATTTATTCATTGTCTTGAATTTCATTATTATTTTTCCATAGAATTATACACCGAGAATTTTCTCTTAAAAATTATCATGAAATTGATGATAATCATAAAACAAAATGATATTCCAAGAATTTTATAAAAATTTCTCTGATTAAAAAATATATTTATTATATTTATATCACAATAAAAATTATTAACATCCACCACAATAAAATATATAAATGAATTTTAATTAAATATATAGTATATATTTATATATAATAATAATTTCAAATATATTAATAACTATATATTAAAAACCTATGTTTCTTTAAATATTTTAATAATTTTTTTAACTCGTTAACTTTTTACAAATAGGTGGAAACAATGAATTTCGCGAGTTTTCTCCTTTTTGTTTAAATTCTGAGAAAAGTTACCTAAAGTGATTTACAAAATTTTATCGAATAAAATTTTTGTGTCTTCTAGTACCCCACACTTGACAAAAAATCACAGATTTGGCGAGATAATTTTTTCATGATATACCGTATGTTTAAAATGATCAAAGTGTACGATATGTAAAAAAAATCTCGATTTGCTCTGAGAAAAAGTTAAGAAAAATAAAATCCGTGACAGCACAATAAATCTACTTGAATGATTGTTTGTAATATAAATAAATAGTATAAAATGACAAAAATTTGAATAAAATATTGCTTTTTAGTTATACAATATAAATAATGAAAAAACAACTAATATAATTAAATGACAAATTTTAACATACAGACATACATATCCGCAGACACACATATACTCAGCAGATTTATAATAAATACAGGTCGAGGAAGACACACCAATAAACAGACGTACATGAAAATAAATGTAAACTTAACGATACAATAATACTGGTAGACGTTTCGAGACTCTCGTACATTTTCAGTACCATGTAAATCACCGGAACGAACAGACGGTCGTTGCCATACAGCAAATTTATAACGAACATCACGTTTCAATTTCTTTGCAACGTCACCGCGCATCACCATCGGCATCGCTTTTTCCGTAGTGCAATAAAAGCTACAAGATATCAACAGTATAAAGTGAGTTTAGTTAAAATTATTTATATAGAAAAATCTAATATATTAAAATCTGTTCATTCTGTCTTGCATTTCTTTATTAAATTATTTCTCTATAGATATATACACGGGAGTTATTAAGAGATTACTGTCACAGCATAATATATGCAGTGACAGCAATCTTTTTTTTCGTAGCATGTATATAACTGTTTATTGTAAGAGAACCAATCGCACGTTCAGAAAAAATTAATTAATTTTATAAGTAGTGTTTTTGAACAACATAAACAATATTGTGCAACTATGTATGATCCGATGACAGCAGTCAACATCATAGAGTTAAAATATTGTGTATCGTCGTTCTGCGTCACTTCAAAGATACCAATATTTTTACATTTTTTTACTATTTTTTATGGTAAAAGTTTCTTCTGCAATTTTAAGACTTCTATTTACCAAATGGTCAGTGTTGTGTTTATATGATTTCAAAATTAGATACATAAAGCTGAAATAAAAATATGTAAATTTATCTTAGATAGAATGATGATTTTGTTTTAAATATATCTTGAGAAAGATAAAATTATATGGCAATTCATCTAGATAATTTTCTGATAATATTACTTTTAAAACCGCTTATGTGAATTCACTTATAAAAAAATATAAATTATAAATAGTATATATAAAAATGCATTCATTACTTAAGAATCTTTATGTACTATGACTTTAATCAAAAATTTTCTGAACAATTGTCAAGATAATTTAATGAAGATAACACTTTTTTTATCTAAGATGCAGCTATAGAACAAAACATATTTTTATTATCTATATAAAGATAAATTGACGTCAAAATTGCATCTAGATATCATATATATAATTTTATTTAAAGTTCAGCAAACACTGACTATGACTTTCAATGAAATTATCTGAACATTATTCTAGATAATTTAATAATGATAACACTTAAAACTTTTTCATCTAAGATGCAGATATAGATTATATATTTATATCTATTCATAATTTATATATATATACCCAGCAAACACAATATATAAATGTTATATACTCAAGCATGTTACATGTAACGTATATGTTAGTTGTAATTTCCCACTCATTGATGTAACATTTTTAATATTACATATATTACATTGTAGTTATATTGTCATTATATCCCAAGATAGCACTGACTTATCAATACATCAATGTGCTATTTGGTATATAATTACAATATAACTACAACGTAATATATGTTATATTAAAATGTTACATCTATGAGTGGGAAATTACAACTAACATGGATGTTACATGTAACGTACACGTTATATTACCTGTTATATTCCGTTTTATTGTAGCAATGTAACAATTATATATCGGTGTTTGCTGGACAAGTAACAACACGTACAACGATGTGTCACCATTCCCGTAGGAGAACTCGCTCACGTGCATACTTAATTCGGGGCAGAAAACTTAAAAATAAAGTTAAGAATATAATAAACAAAATAATTTGTTTAAGATACACGTGAAAAAGTTTGCTACTGTAGCTAAATTTTTTTTGTTTTTATATGATATATATTATAGAATTATCATCATCCTCCTAAATTAAAATTATGATAGATAAATATTTTATAGAATTCTTCATTAAATTATAGCGAAATAATAATTGTTAGTATAGCTAAAATTTAGGCATGATAACTAAATTTTGAAATTGTAAGATAAAGACAGTTAAAATTTAAAGTTGTGATTATCTTTTTTCTTTATAGATAAATCAATGAAACTTGAAATACATTCGGTCTTTGCGTACGAAATATCAAATATTTGCAAAATTTCATATAAAAGTTAAAGACCTTTTGCGCCTAAAATAGATTGGCAGTTTCAAAGATTTGATAACAATTTTTCTGTATTTTAAACACTTTTGTCAGTATAAAATATTTTAGTTAAAAAGTTTGTTTAAGATACACGTGAAAAAAAATTAGTTACTGTAACTAAATTTTAGCTGTCTCTATATTATACATAAAATTTAGTTATCATCATCTATAGTGTAATGGAGAAGTCTGTAGCTAAAATATTAGCCATCATAGCTAAAATTTAGGCATGATAGCTAACTTTTAGATTGTAATGTAAGGACAATTAAAATTTAGCTATAGTGACTAATTTCTTTTTCATGTATTATGTATACAGATAAATCAATCGGAAATACATTTAGTCATTGTTATAAAATATAAAATATTTTCAATATTACATTTAACAATGAAGAATTATTTACATAAACATATTTTGTTCTAGAATTTAAAAATAGGAAATAACATGAGTAGTAATATCAAATTGATTTTAACGATCTAAAACAATTAACAATAATTTTCTACTAAATTTATTTTATACTAAAATTAAACTTTTTTGTCAGTACATAATTTTTATTTCTTTAGGAATGTATTAATTAGATACGCATATTGTGCTGTGACAATGCATTTAGGTATAATAGTTGCTGAGCATAGAATGTTATTTCCCGATTTATTTTATAAGACTTCATAAAAACGAAGAAATTTTATTATTGTTTTAAACGGAGAAAAATTTCAACACATTTTTAACATTTAAAGTTTCTCATAGTTTCTGGATAATTGATAACTGACAAAAATGTTAAAGCCGTGTCCGGTTTTTACAAAATATGATTCGTGTATGATTATTTCAAAAATAAGATTATTAAAAAGATTTATGCAAATAATGTAAAATCAAGGAATGACGAGATTACAGCTTCTACGTTTCCGTTTCTCAGGAGAAGTTGATGCTCCGTATACACCCAATAAACGAGATGTTTGTATTTCAAATTTTGGAGCACATAAACTGATTGCGTCGAAAAATACAAGTTCCATATCTGATTTGACAACGCTCAATTCCATAGGCTTATTAATACGATAAATTGTCGCATTTTCTATTTTTCTGTTAATTAATTTATTTGTTTTTTCTATATAGTAGCACGAAAAATTAAATATATAGATAAAATTTAGAATGTGGCGCAGTCTTGAAATGGATAAATATTTATCACGTAGCGTGTAACATTCTTTCATAGAAGGTGGTCATAGATATATTACATTTCTGCAAAAAATATCAAAACACTGTTTATAAAATTTTATTTTATTTTTTCTTATAAATAACAGATTCCTATCATTTCTGCTTTATGCAAGTCTCTATTTTTGCAGGCATTATTTCTACATTTTTCAATATATTCTTAAAAATTACCATCTTACTTTATTTAAATTAATTAACCACTTTTTACTTATACACTATATATTATATTTTAATTATATGTTATATATTTTAATTATATTTCAAATTGTAACGTTTGCACTCGATAAGATTCTCTTAACGTGCCATTTTGTATAAACCTTCATGCAAATTTTGACATTTTTTACATTATTATATCTATTACTTAATACAAAATAATACGTATATAGTAAAAGAATTACTTACCTCGTCAATTTTTTTATAGCAACAATATTCTATCAATTGAGATTTGGTAAAATCGGATAAATTAAGGATTTCTCTTAGACGCTCCTCAATATTACCACAAACCATTAAAGAAATAAATAAAAGTCCTTCGTACAAACTATACGGACTTAAAACAATATTTTTTTTCTTCAACTGGATCTTAACTTTATGCAGACAGTTGATCGCGAACTGAAAACGCCATTCCGCTATTAATTCATCTGGCAAATTGGAATAATAAAAAAGAAAACATCAAATTAAAAATATAGAATATTCGAAATAGAAAATCATTTAATTAACAAAAGTTTCAATTAAATTCAACAGTTAAATCAGAACATGTAACAATGTATGAAATGAAAAATGCAAAGTACAATATTTTAAAATTTATTCGTCAATTATAATTATGAACAAATTATATTCTGCAATATTTTTATCTAATTCTATCAAAAACTCATTCTATTTTTTGTCGTGCACAATAAGATGAGATATTTAATGTCAAAATTAAAGTAATTTTATGTATATTTAAAACGCGAATTATCACTTAGCTCAAATATATATATAGTTCATATTAGCAGATTTTGCAATGATATAATCAATTACTTGAGACTAATTAAAATACTCGGCTAATTATATAAATTACATCGAAATGTAAATTTAATGTGTAATTCACATCAATGTGTACAATAACGAAATATAAAATACATATAAATATTTGCGTCACAACTGGAATTTTAGTTCAATATTCTATAAATTGATTGTAAAATTACATTATTTTATAAAAATATCATTGTACTTACTTATACGCAGAAAGTCTTCCCACTTCATTTTGTTCATAAAATATCAAAAACAGAAAAAAACACGTGATACCGTGTGAAACAAATAACTTATTTATTTAATATAATAACTTTGTGTAATATTATCTGCCAACTATAATCTAGCTCGCGTATTGTTAGTTTGGCGTTATCGAATTTAATTGTTGCACAAGTAGTTCAACCGAGTGTAAAATAATTTTAATTTTGTGATATACTTCTGTTCAAAATTCTACTGAACAATTTTCGAATCTGAAACCGTTCTCAGGCTTTATATTTTATCGTTGGTGAAAGTAACGTTTCTGTCAAAATTTTAACATGCTAAATATTATAAATACACACGGAT
This sequence comes from Nylanderia fulva, assembly GCF_048542155.1. Lineage (NCBI taxonomy): Eukaryota > Metazoa > Arthropoda > Insecta > Hymenoptera > Formicidae > Nylanderia > Nylanderia fulva. Next base: position 7,764 of record NW_028190407.1, on the reverse strand, counting down.
ACACACATACACGCACGCAAAAACACGCACACAGGAACAGCTAAGAAAATGTGAGGTGTATAAAAATATAATTGTTAACAAATTCCCAGATTGTCTTATCAAGCAATAGTGTTTTAAAGAGATAATATATTATAATATCTAAACATGTTAGCTATAACTCATATAATTAGTATTAATTTTAATGCTTGTTATTTAATACATTTGTAACTTCAGCATTAAGAGAAGTTATTTGAAGCATACTTTATAAATAAATAAAATATACACATTGGCTCTTATAGCTAATTTATTTTTATTATAAATTTAATATAGAGAACTTTAGATTCTTAAGAAAGTATATATATATACACTTCTCATCGAAGGACAAGAAAGTTAATGAGGAAGGGAAGAAGTTGATAAAAGAGTTGGAAGAGGTGGGATGGGGAATTTTTAACGGGGGGATAAGAGGGGATAGAAAGGGGAAGTACACATATACAGGAGGAAGAGGGGAATCGGTGATAGATTACGTGGTGGGAGAGGATAGAGTAAAGGAAAGGATAAAGAGAATGGAGGTGGGAGATAATATAGAATCGGACCATCACCCATTGATTGTAACGCTAGAAAGAAGAGGAGGAGCTGAAAAGGGAAAAAGGGGGGAGGGAAAAGGAATAAGAAAAAGAGGGAGATGGACAAAGAGGGGAGGAGAAAGAATAAGAGAGGAAATAGAGTGGGGAGAGGGGTGGAAGGAGGGGATTGAAGAGGAGCTTGAGGAAAAAATAGGAAGAATAGAAGAGGAATTGTGAGAAGGAGAAAAAGAGAGTGGAGAAGGGAAAAGGAAAGAGTGGTGGGACGAGGAATGTGAGGAGAAGAGGAAAGAAGTGAGGAAAAAGTTAAGGGAATGGAAGAAAAAAGGAGGAGGAGGAGAAGGATATAAAAAAGTAAGGGCGGAATATAGGATAATGTGTAAAGGAAAAAGAGAGGAGGAGAGGCTAAGATGGTACAAGGAGGCGATAGAGGCAAGAACGGAAGGAGAGGTATGGAAGATTATAAACAGGGAAAGGAAAAAGAGAGAAGGGGTGAATGAGGAGATAAAGGCGGAGGAATGGAAGGAATACTTCATGAACTTATTGGGAGGGATAGAGGTAAAAGTTGTAAGAGGAGGAAAAGAAAAAAGGGAGAGGGTTGAGGAGCAGGAGATAAGCAAGGAGGAAGTGAAGAAAAGGATGCTGGGAAAACTGAAGAAAGGAAAAGCAGCGGGGGAGGATGGGATACCGAGTGAGGTATGGAAATATGGAGGGGAGAGGGTAGAAGAGTGGGTATGGGAAAATGTGCAACAAAGTATGGAGAGGAGAAGGATGGCCGGAGAGGTGGAAAGAAGGGATAATAGTGCCACTGTTGAAAAAGGGAACGGGGAATAAAGTGGAAAACTATAGAGTGACATTGATGCCAACGCTATACAAGGTATACGTGGGGATTTTAACTGAAAGGTTAAAAGAAGAAATGGAGGGGAAGAATATGATACCGGAGAATCAGACAGGTTTTAGGAAGGAAATGGGGGTAATGGATAGTATCTATGTGCTGAACTATCTGGTGAATAAGAGGGTAAATAAGAAGGGAGGAAAGGTAGTCGCGGCATTTATGGACCTGAAGGCGGCGTTTGATTCAGTAGATAGGGAGGTGTTAATGGAGGCAATGAAGAGGAGTGGAGTAAGGGAAGGATTAAGGAGTAGGATAGAAGAGGTGTACAGGGAAACGAGGAGTAAGGTAAGAGTGGGGAAGGAGGAGGGAGAAAATTTTTGGACGGCAAGGGGGGTGAGGCAAGGTTGCCCAATGAGTCCGCACTTATTCAGTTTGCTGATAGCGGATATAGAGGAAGTGCTAAGAAAAGGAGGTGAAACTGGGAGGGGAAAAGGTGCATTGTTTGGCGTACGCAGATGACATGGTACTGTTGGCGGAGGATGAGGAAGGGATGATACATATGTTGGGGAAAATGGAAAGTTATATGGACAAGAAAAGGTTGGAGGTGAATGTGGATAAGACAAAGGTAATGAGGTTTAAAAAGGGAGGAGGAAGAATGAAGAGAGTGGAGTGGAGATGGAAAGGAAAAAGGTTAGAGGAAGTGAAAGAATTCACATATTTAGGGTATAAGCTACAGAGGAACGGGGGGCAGGAGGCGCAGGTAAAGATTAGAGTTAGGAAAGCAGGAGCGGTGATAAGACAGGTGTGGGGAATGGGAAAGAGAAGGTTTGCAGGAGACTGGATGAAAAGAGTATGGCTAATGGAAAGGTTGGTGGGGACGGTGTTGGAATATGGGGCGGAAATATGGGGATGGAAGGAGAGGAGAGAGGTGGAGGCAATGCAGGAGCGATGGATTAGGTGGACGTTAAGAGTAGACTGGTGCACGCAGGGGTATATGGTAAGAGAGGAGATAGGAAAAGACAAATTTAGGATAAGGGCAGGAAGGAGGGCGGTAGGGTATGAGAAGAAGTTAGAGGAAGGAAGAGGAAGAAGTTTAGCGAGGAAATGTTTTGAGGATATGAAAGAGAGGATAAGAGGAGGAAAGGAAAGAACGATGTGGGAGGAAGAGAGAGAGAAATTCAGGGAAGAAAGAGGAATAGAAAGGAAAGAGATGGAGGAAAAAAGGGGAAGGGGAGAGAAAGTATATGAGGGATGGGAACAGAAAGACAGGAAAAGGCAAAAGGAGGAAAGATGGGAGAGGATAAGAGAGTCGAGATATAATAGATGGTATGGGGAATGGAAGGAGGAGGGTTTACCGGAATACCTGAGAAAGGGATGGGGGAAAGTAGATGGAGAAGGATAGTAAGGTTCAGAATGAACAATGAGATGAGAGGGGCGAGATACTGGGAAGAAGAGGGGAAAAGAAGATGTAGATTATGCGGGATAGAAGATGAAACATGGGAGCATGTGATAGGAGAATGTGGAAAAGAAGGGGAGAAGAGAAACTGGTGGGAAAGAATGAAGGGAATATTGCAGGAAGGAGGAAAAGGGGAAGGATGGATAAGAGAAATAGAGAAAAAGAGGGAAGAGGGGAGAACGGAAGAAAAGGGGGAGGGAGGGGAAAAGGAGGAAGGAAGTATGAGGAGGAGAATGAGTGGAGGTATGAATGAGGTGGTGGAGAATATATGGGGAACCGGAAGCCGAAGCGAAGCGATAGGTAGGGACGGCTCTTTCTCTCTCTAAAGTAGTAGATAAGTAGGTTAAGGTAGAATTAAGTTATTTGTAAATTAGATGTAAGAGTAGAGATAAGAGTAGTTATAAGTATGATTGTAAGAGGCTTGTAAGGTTGGGGAACGCTCCTTCAAAAGCGCCTTCAATCCCTTAGGGGACGAATAAAGAATTGAAATTGAATATACACTTCTCACATTTCTTTTCGGAAGCGTATTTGCTCTGTTCATACGCTTACAATTATTTTGACAGCTTTCACTTACTACTAAAAATCCTAACTTACTACTAAAAATTTATCCAAAATATTTAAATATCCGCCCTATATTATAAAATAGTATTTGATGATTACTCTAGATGAATTAGCACATTACAGGAAATCATTATGTAATAGGAGTAGAAAAAAGGGTGTGTTAGCGCTTTACATATCGTATATATTATATATAATAATAATTATTTACAACATTTACAAAATTGGAGATGCCTTGTATAATAATGACAAGAGTAGATACATAGACACAAGATAATCTTTTGTATCTTAACTGTCAATCTAAACTGAAAAAATAGTTTTTAACTCTGATTAACAAGGTTTCAATGTTTTATAAACATTTTTTTTTATTTGACATTATGTGTATAAATAACTTATGTATATCGAAGATATCAAAATTTTCCTTTAATACCTATTCTTTTAACTTATATAGATATCAAAAGAAATTGAAACTTTGTAGAAAAGAGAAAATTATATTAGTGAAACAATAATTTATATATATAATATTTTATTATATTGAAAAATTAATAATTTTCTAATAATTATTATTTAATTTTAATATAATATTTATGTATAATTACTATTTATTTCACATCATGATTATTATAAAGTACATTATAAGTAAAATTATAACAGCATCTTCCTATGCTTTGCAACCAATCAGAATTTGTTTTTTCAACAATATTGTCTAAATAGAGCATAACAGAATATTTTTAATTGTATAATTTAAGACCGTGGTATACTAGTTACAGAATATAAAAGGTAATAATAAGTTTCAGTAACTTCTCATGGGACATCATATGCTATTCTGTATATAATCATCTATCTTCTTTTGCTTAAAGACGCATATATAAAGCAGAAATATTATTTCCTTTCTACTTTCGTGCTTTCTCTATATATACCCATAATTATGTGACTATATATATGTATATGGAAGGAAGAATAAAAGTCTTATTGATTGTATAGAGCCTATTAGGATGTGTGAGAATTGAATTTTTATGCGTTGCATAATTAATTAATATATTTTTTATGCATTGATTGCAATAATAATATTTGCATGCATGCGTTGCAGTTTTTGATTTTATTATGAAAGAATAATATAACTTTGCTTCGCGTGTAATTATTCATATTTTTTATAAACATCTTAAAATTATAACAAGCTGTCAAGTTTATGACATTTAATAAAAAGTAAATTTAAAAAAAAGAATAAAGTTTATTTTGTTCTATTATTTTTAAACTGTCAAAATCGCAAATTTATTTGTATTAATTGTTTGTTAAATATGAGTTTATAAGAAGATAATTAAAAGTTTAATCAAATTGTCGAGTTTTCCCCGATATTATTGTTTTGAAACTGCTTGTTATAATTTTAAGATGTTTATAAAAAATATGAATAATTACACGCGAAGCAAGTTATATTATTCTTTTATAATAAAATCAAAAACTGCAACGCATGCATGCAAATATTATTATTGCAATCAATGCATAAAAAATATATTAATTAATTATGCAACGCATAAAAATTCAATTCTCACACATCCTAATAGGCTCTATACAATCAATAAGACTTTTATTCTTCCTCCATATACATATATATAGTCACATAATTATGGGTATATATAGAGAAAGCACGAAAGTAAGAAGGAAATAATATTTCTGCTTTATATATGCGTGCAAAAACATTTTACATATTGAAGAACACTATACAATAAAATCATAGTATCATTAATATTTCATAGTTGGTGAATAATTTATCTGTCTCTCGAACTTTCGCATAACACACATATATCCTTTATTAAAATTGCAAAATTCAATAATTAATAACTTTCAAACGAACAAATCAAAAATTTGAAATAATTTACAGTAATTGGAATATTACTCTAAGAATGTCCAGTTAAAATTAACGATAATATTCTAATTGATTTGTACATTTATCTACATTCTTAAAGGCCTATATATAGGAAAAAATAAACAAATTAATATAAGACTATCAAGACCCTCGCGCAGTAAAAAAGGGCGCAAACAATATTATCGGTTTATTGTATATGTTAGTATTTAAATTATATGATATATTTTTTGACATTAAATATGTACTTATATACGAACGTTTCGGCCTTTTGTTTAAATATTTTTAGAGAAAGAGAACATTGTGTTTCTTCTTTTCGATCTTTGTGTTTCTCGGTCACAAGAAAATTATATGATGAGGAAAAAGTATAACAGTCTTTTGACAGTCTATGTATTTACAATTTAGAAAGTGGATACTGTGTGAAATCTCTACTAGTGTACATATAAAATTTGCATTTGTACTCTCTACAATCGATATACGCGTAAGAACAGCATCGCATAATATAGATTTTACATATAATTTTCAAACAGGGAATTATACGAAAATAATGCATCATCATTCTTAGTTACGACGTTTGAAGTATTGAATTTATTATCAGCTTTAACTGCACTTGCGAATAATTCTGATGGACAAGCGAATCAAGAAGTTTTGGCAAAGAAAATTTTTGCAGAGGTAACTGCTTGTGTATTAATGATATTGTAATTAAATTTTTTATAATGAACCTATTGCTTAATGGAACTTTTAAAAAATATATCTTTAAAAATAAAATAAATATAAAGTAAAAGTTATATTCTAATAAAACGAAAACAGATAAAAAATGAATTTAATATACATTACAAAGACAGCTACAAATTAATTCCATTGATTAATATAATTTAATTCAATTTAATTGATTTCTTTTCATTAAAAGTTAAAGAAAATTATGTTTGAAAATAAAATTTGTCCTGTTTTTATTGCCGACTGGACGAAATCTTTTTGATTCGTTTTACACATAACAATAATAAATAAATATATTATGAAATATAAATACAATAATATAATGTATGTATATTATAAAAGAGAAATAAAGAAAAATAAACTTTAAAAATACATATAATTAGCATGTTTGTTTCGTTAACTTTATTATTTCATTTTCTATCGCCTAAATCCGGCATATATATATATATAGATATATATAGATATATACATATAGATATAATCTATATATATACCTATATATAGAGATAGATATATATATAAATATTATAATATTTACCAAAATAATAATGTATTATTTATATGATTACAATGTCACGCGTCAAATCACAAATGATATTTTAGTTAATACTTTGTATTTTTAAAGATTCTTATTTTGAAATTTATTAACAATATAAACAGCCCTGTTTAAATGTAATTTTCAAAAGTTTATTAAAATATTTCTGTTCCAATTTTAGATAGTCTTATGCAAAAAGTTTTATGAACAGGAAGTTGATAAACCAGATGAAATCTGAAATGAATAAACAGAAAAATCTTCCAAACTATATAAAAATAGGAAATGCATATGCGAGACTTATAAAAAATACTGTATCTGAAATAATCGAAAAACAAATTATTCTATCAATAATTCCATAAATAATAAACGGGTTTTACAGTAGTATTTAATTTTCAAAAAATTATAAATAAAATAAATAGTTTCGTTAATGATATTGTGAAGTTTAATTATATCTGTGATGAAATTAGAGCTTTGCTTTACATATCTCCCAGGTAAGATTTAATATAATTATAAAATGATTATGAATATCATAGAATAATTGTGAATATATAACTGAGTAGTATAATGGCAGGTATGGCCCGTCCAAACAAACCCCCACCACCGACCCGTCTGGCGCCGGTCTTATCTTATCTTTCCCCACCACCGGCGTCTGGCTTTTCCGAGTGTGGGTGTTAGGGGGAAAGGGTGTTGGGGGAAAAAAAAAATGGCGACTGGCCCCGAAAGGTGGGGATGAGAATTTTTATTTTTTATTTTTTCTGATTTTCTCTGGAATTTGAACCCGGGACCTCCGTGTTTCCGAGCAGGGTCCTAGTATGTTGAGCTAAACGAGATCTTACTAGTCTAAGGATTAGATGTGGTATTTAAGCTAAAGTTGCGTAGAGTACGGAATGGGGGTTCGGGTATACGTATGGCAAGGATAGCTCGTCGAATCAAATGGTCGATATTGGACGGGGGTGGGGTAAAACAGTTCGGGTATACGTATGGCAAGGATAGCTCGTCGATCAAATGGTCGATATTAGCCGGGGTGGGGTAAAAAACAGTTTTGGCCAAGAAAGCGTCGTGCGGTCGACCGGTGGCAGTAGTAGCTGACAATGGCGTAGGTAATAAAAAAGAACACGCAAATATTTGTACAGGAGCGAGCATTCCGACTCGCGTCACGATAAAAAATAATACATACATCGTCGTAGATTAGGAAAGATGTCAGAAAAATTTATTTTAAAATAACTCGCTGCTTAATGAAGG
>NW_028190406.1:110000-115000 GCF_048542155.1 Nylanderia fulva | reverse complement strand
TCGTAGAATCTCGAAGATTGTGCATCCGACGAGCGGTAGCCGGGAATTAGCAGATATCGTAATAATCGTGTCGCGCGGTCGTGCGGAGCGTCGAAAAGTACGAAACCTATGTCCGAAACGTATTTCCGTATCGTAGCATTATCTCCTCGTAGCGGCGCTACTCGCCGTCAAGTGCCCCGGAGGTACCGCCGGCGGGCGACGGACTTGGTGAAATTATTCGGTCGTCCGGAGGTGTCGCCCGTCCCGGAGGTGCCGTCCGTGCCCTAAGTTGACGCCGGCCGTTATGTGGTGCCGCACGTATAATCACGCCCGTAACGAGCCGTCTCGGTTGCCGCGCGCGCGATTTCGCATCGGGCGAGTGTTCCGTACCGTAATCGCGGTCACCGCAGCTTGCGTGTTGCGTATCATCCGTAATAATTCGAAATATATGTCTCCGACACGTGGGTTTGAGAGACACGTTTCGAGTTAGTAATCGGACAGCGCCCTTATGTCGAGCGAGCGCCGAATAGTAAGTAACTTTCGTCCGAAACGTTTTTACGTAGCTCTCCTCGTTGCGGCGCCGTAAATCGTCGTTAAGTGTTCCGGAGGTACCGCCGGCGTTCGTCTGACTTCGAGAGTTCATTCGGTCGTCCGGAGGTGCCGCCCGTCCCGGAGGTGTCGCCGGTCGGCCGTGGTTGCCGGAGGTGTCGCCCGGCCCGGAGGTGACGCCGGTCGGCCGTGTTTCCCGGAGGTGTCGCCCGGCCCGGAGGTGTCGCCGGTCGGCCGTGGTTCCCGGAGGTGTCGCCCGTCCCGGAGGTGCCGTCCGTCCCCTAAGTTGACGCCGGCCGTTATGTGTTGCCGCACGTATAATCACGCCCGTAACGAGCCGTCTCGGTTGCCGCGCGCGCGATTTCGCATCGGGCGAGTGTTCCGTACCGTAATTGCGGTCACCGCAGCTTGCGTGTTGCGTATCATCCGTAATAATTCGAAATATATGTCTCCGACACGTGGGTTTGAGAGACACGTTTCGAGTTAGTAATCGGACAGCGCCCTTATGTCGAGCGAGCGCCGAATAGTAAGTAACTTTCGTCCGAAACGTTTTTACGTAGCTCTCCTCGTTGCGGCGCCGTAAATCGTCGTTAAGTGTTCCGGAGGTACCGCCGGCGTTCGTCTGACTTCGAGAGTTCATTCGGTCGTCCGGAGGTGCCGCCCGTCCCGGAGGTGTCGCCGGTCGGCCGTGGTTGCCGGAGGTGTCGCCCGGCCCGGAGGTGACGCCGGTCGGCCGTGGTTCCCGGAGGTGTCGCCCGGCCCGGAGGTGTCGCCGGTCGGCCGTGGCTCCCGGAGGTGTCGCCCGTCCCGGAGGTGCCGTCCGTCACCTAAGTTGACGCCGGCCGTTATGTGGTGCCGCACGTATAATCACGCCCGTAACGAGCCGTCTCGGTTGCCGCGCGCGCGATTTCGCATCGGGCGAGTGTTCCGTACCGTAATCGCGGTCACCGCAGCTTGCGTGTTGCGTATCATCCGTAATAATTCGAAATATATGTCTCCGACACGTGGGTTTGAGAGACACGTTTCGAGTTAGTAATCGGACAGCGCCCTTATGTCGAGCGAGCGCCGAATAGTAAGTAACTTTCGTCCGAAACGTTTTTACGTAGCTCTCCTCGTTGCGGCGCCGTAAATCGTCGTTAAGTGTTCCGGAGGTACCGCCGGCGGTCGTCTGACTTCGAGAGTTCATTCGGTCGTCCGGAGGTGCCGCCCGTCCCGGAGGTGTCGCCGGTCGACCGTGGTTGCCGGAGGTGTCGCCCGGCCCGGAGGTGACGCCGGTCGGCCGTGTTTCCCGGAGGTGTCGCCCGGCCCGGAGGTGTCGCCGGTCGGCCGTGGTTCCCGGAGGTGTCGCCCGTCCCGGGGGTGCCGTCCGTCTCCTAAGTTGACGCCGGCCGTTATGTGTTGCCGCACGTATAATCACGCCCGTAACGAGCCGTCTCGGTTGCCGCGCGCGCGATTTTGCATCGGGCGAGTGTTCCGTACCGTAATTGCGGTCACCGCAGCTTGCGTGTTGCGTATCATCCGTAATAATTCGAAATATATGTCTCCGACACGTGGGTTTGAGAGACACGTTTCGAGTTAGTAATCGGACAGCGCCCTTATGTCGAGTGAGCGCCGAATAGTAAGTAACTTTCATCCGAAACATTTTTACGTAGCTCTCCTCGTTGCGGCGCCGTAAATCGTCGTTAAGTGTTCCGGAGGTACCGCCGGCGGTCGTCTGACTTCGAGAGTTCTTTCGGTCGTCCGGAGGTGCCGCCCGTCCCGGAGGTGTCGCCGGTCGGCCGTGGTTGCCGGAGGTGTCGCCCGGCCCGGAGGTGTCGCCGGTCGGCCGTGTTCCGGGTGTCCCGGAGGTGTCGCCCGTCACGGAGGTGCCGTCCGTCCCCTAAGTTGACGCCGGCCGTTATGTGTTGCCGCACGTATAATCACGCCCGTAACGAGCCGTCTCGGTTGCCGCGCGCGCGATTTCGCATCGGGCGAGTGTTCCGTACCGTAATCGCGGTCACCGCAGCTTGCGTGTTGCGTATCATCCGTAATAATTCGAAATATATGTCTCCGACACGTGGGTTTGAGAGACACGTTTCGAGTTAGTAATCGGACAGCGCTCTTATGTCGAGCGAGCGCCGAATAGTAAGTAACTTTCGTCCGAAACGTTTTTACGTAGCTCTCCTCGTTGCGGCTCCGTAAATCGTCGTTAAGTGTTCCGGAGGTACCGCCGGCGTTCGTCTGACTTCGAGAGTTCATACGGTCGTCCGGAGGTGCCGCCCGTCCCGGAGGTGTCGCCGGTCGGCCGTGGTTGCCGGAGGTGTCGCCCGGCCCGGAGGTGACGCCGGTCGGCCGTGGTTCCCGGAGGTGTCGCCCGGCCCGGAGGTGTCGCCGGTCGGCCGTGGTTCCCGGAGGTGTCGCCCGTCCCGGAGGTGCCGTCCGTCCCCTAAGTTGACGCCGGCCGTTATGTGTTGCCGCACGTATAATCACGCCCGTAACGAGCCGTCTCGGTTGCCGCGCGCGCGATTTCGCATTCGGGCGAGTGTTCCGTACCGTAATCGCGGTCACCGCAGCTTGCGTGTTGCGTATCATCCGTAATAATTCGAAATATATGTCTCCGACACGTGGGTTTGAGAGACACGTTTCGAGTTAGTAATCGGACAGCGCCCTTATGTCGAGCGAGCGCCGAATAGTAAGTAACTTTCGTCCGAAACGTTTTTACGTAGCTCTCCTCGTTGCGGCGCCGTAAATTGTCGTTAAGTGTTCCGGAGGTACCGCCGGCGGTCGTCTGACTACGAGAGTTCATTCGGTCGTCCGGAGGTGCCGCCCGTCCCGGAGGTGTCGCCGGTCGGCCGTGGTTGCCGGAGGTGTCGCCCGGTCCGGAGGTGCCGCCGGTCGGCCGATGTTCCCGGAGGTGTCGCCCGGTCCGGAGGTGCCGCCGGTCGGCCGATGTTCCCGGAAGTGTCGCCCGACCCGGAGGTGTCGCCGGTCGGCCGTGGTTCCCGGAGGTGTCGCCCGTCCCGGAGGTGCCGTCCGGTCCGGAGGTGCCGCCCGGCCCGGAGGTGCCGCCCGGCCCGGAGGTGCCGCTGGTCGGCCTTGTTTCCCGGAGGTGTCGCCCGGCCCGGAGGTGCCGCCCGACCCGGAGGTGTCGCCCGGCCCGGAGGTGACGCCGGTCGGCCGTGGTTCCCGGAGGTGTCGCCCGGCCCGGAGGTGTCGCCGGTAGGCCGTGGTTTCCGGAGGTGTCGCCCGTCCCGGAGGTGCCGTCCGTCACCTAAGTTGACGCCGGCCTTTATGTGGTGCCGCACGTATAATCACGCCCGTAACGAGCCGTCTCGATTGCCGCGCGCGCGATTTCGCATCGGGCGAGTGTTCCGTACCGTAATCGCGGTCACCGCAGCTTGCGTGTTGCGTATCATCCGTAATAATTCGAAATATATGTCTCCGACACGTGGGTTTGAGAGACACTTTTCGAGTTAGTAATCGGACAGCGCCCTTATGTCGAGCGAGCGCCGAATAGTAAGTAACTTTCGTCCGAAACGTTTTTACGTAGCTCTCCTCGTTGCGGCGCCGTAAATTGTCGTTAAGTGTTCCGGAGGTACCGCCGGCGGTCGTCTGACTACGAGAGTTCATTCGGTCGTCCGGAGGTGCCGCCCGTCCCGGAGGTGTCGCCGGTCGGCCGTGGTTGCCGGAGGTGTCGCCCGGTCCGGAGGTGCCGCCGGTCGGCCGATGTTCCCGGAGGTGTCGCCCGGCCCGGAGGTGTCGCCGGTCGGCCGTGGTTCCCGGAGGTGTCGCCCGTCCCGGAGGTGCCGTCCGGTCCGGAGGTGCCGCCCGGCCCGGAGGTGCCGCCCGGCCCGGAGGTGCCGTCCGGTCCGGAGGTGCCGCCCGGCCCGGAGGTGCCGCTGGTCGGCCCTGTTTCCCGGAGGTGTCGCCCGGCCCGGAGGTGCCGCCCGACCCGGAGGTGCCGCCCGGCCCGGAGGTGCCGCCCGGCCCGGAGGTACCGTCGGTGCTTATACCTTATTGTCCCGGCATTTCGTTTGTTTCCTTCTTAATTAATGCTAATTATCGTTGTTTGACATTCGCCATACGGCTATCGTGATAATATTTTATCGTACAATAGGACTTTTCGATCGTTCGCTCTCCGCGACAATGTCTCGATTGAACGCGCCTTTCGGCGCTCGCGCTCGTATACGGCCGTGCGTAGGACCGTGCGTCGCCGACCGCCTGGCCGGCCGGTTGGGTACTATAAGAGATACGTCGCGCTCGGCGCGTCGAACGAGTCGAGCGAGTCCGGACGAGTCGTAAACGTACTTTCTCGAGTCTCTCGCCACTCAGGCGTGTTTCGACCGCTCTCCGTACCGTCGCCGACCGCTTGGCCGGTCGGTTGGGTACTATAAGAGGTAGGAGAGATTAATATTGTACGTGTCGCGCTCTCGACGTTGACAAACGAAGAATCGCCCGAACGGGTCGAGAACGGATTTTGTCGAGTCGCGACT
>NW_028190406.1:0-105000 GCF_048542155.1 Nylanderia fulva | reverse complement strand
AAATAACGGATTTGACGGAATTTGTTGTTGTGTTTTGATATAACGACGGACACCGTCGCGCCTCTCTGACCGAAAGTAGTCGGCAAGCAGAGCAGCGCGCCCGGCGGTGTTCGACGACGATTCGGAGCGAGACGCTTCGCGATCACGCTCGTGTGTGTGCCATTCTCCGGCCACACACACACACAGAGCGTCGATTCGGCGTTGAGCGCGAACCGGTGGTAACCTATGCCCGCGCACGCGTGTGTGCAGCACCCACGACGTTCGTCGACGCGCGCCCTCCCCGTTGTCGCGGGGCAGCGGTCAGCGTGCCGAGAACACACGGTGTGCGACCGCGAGTGCCGAGCGAGAGGACCCCCATATATTATTATAATATATATATATATATAACACAGAGAAGGGATCGATGATATTTCGACCAATCTGTCAACTGTGTCGGTCCGACGGTTTCTTCAAAAAGCTTCCGCCCCGGCTCTCCCGTTGCGGGAGAGACGCTCCGAACGAGAAACACACAACTCTATCTTTGTGCCGTAGCCTTCCCTGGCGGGAGGCGGCGGTCCGCGCGCGTCCTCGGACGCGCGCGGACAGGCTGATCGAAGAGCCACCACGATTATTCTCTCTCTCTCTCGTCCGAGAGAAGAGACCACGATGGTTGAACGAGAAGCGCGTTTCTTCGCGAACGCAAAAATTTCGAACGATTACCCTGAACGGTGGATCACTTGGCTCGTGGGTCGATGAAGAACGCAGCTAATTGCGCGTCAACTTGTGAACTGCAGGACACATGAACATCGACATTTCAAACGCACATTGCGGTCCACGGATACAATTCCCGGACCACGCCTGGCTGAGGGTCGTTTTAGTACCCCTAAACTGCTTGCGCCCGAAAAGCGCGCACGGCCACGACGCGGGCGACCAGAGAATGGCGCGCGCGTCGCCTGTGCCCTGTGCAACGCTTACAATGGGCGTACGAGCGATCGTTGGACGTTCGCCCGAGGTGTCTGTGCCGCGCCGACCGGCCGCGGTGCAAATCCTGGCGTCGTCTGAAATGACACACCGAAATAATAATAATAATGAGGAGGAGAAGCGCACAAGCGTGTAAAACGTTGGCGAACGCGCGCCCAGAGAATGCTGCGCGAATTAAGAGGGGGAGCGTGTTTGTGTATCCAAGTCGTGTGTGTACGCGAGAGCCGAGGAGAAATGGGATGAGAGTAAGAGCGCGCGCGAAGGGAGCAACAAACGGCCAAAAAAAGGGTCAGGACGGTGAATGGCACCGCTTTCCCTAGAGCGGCGCGTGCGTCGTTGTCTCCCGAAAGTAGGTAGCGCTTGTCTCACCGTCTCTCCTCTCCGTACATCACACAGACTGACCGGACTGCTCTCGCACTCTGTGCCGCGTCTCTCGGTGCGATAGCGCTCGCGCGTCTTATGCCGAGGCGCCCTTGCCCGCACACATAACGGTATTACGGAGAAATATACGGCGCGTCGTCGTCCGGCGGAGAGAGCATTCGTAATCCTTTACCTCTTTACGGAGAAGGGTTTTGAATCGCGAGCCGACCGCGTGTCCGAGTCCACGAAATTTTCGTAAAGCGAAAAAAGGGGACCGGCGCGCCGCGTCGTGTACTCGTCGAATCGATTCCGCCCGAATTTCGTATATAAAAGAGAAGGGAGAGCCGAGAATCTCGAACCCCGCGATATATCGTCTCCATTACCACCAACAAGTGTGTGTGCGGTTAGCGCCCCGGCGATTTGCCTTCTCGCGTATTTCGTGTGCTGCCGCTGCTGCTCTCGTTCGACGCTCTCTCTCTCTCCCTCTTATAATATATATTATAGAGGAGAGACGACGATGAGCGACGCGGAGGTGGCAAACGGCTACGAAAACTCACTATGCGACGACCTCAGAGCAGGCGACATTACCCGCTGAATTTAAGCATATTATTAAGCGGAGGAAAAGAAACTAACCAGGATTTCCTTAGTAGCGGCGAGCGAACAGGAAAGAGCCCAGCACCGAATCCCGCGGTTCCGCCGCAGGGAAATGTGGTGTTTGGGAGGATCCGCTTATCCCGAGGTGCCGCGTCGCGTCCAAGTCCATCTTGAATGGGGCCACTTACCCGTAGAGTGTGCCAGGCCCGTAGCGACCGGTGCGCGCCTCGGGAGGATCTCTCCTTAGAGTCGGGTTGCTTGAGAGTGCAGCTCTAAGTGGGTGGTAAACTCCATCTAAGGCTAAATACGACCACGAGACCGATAGCGAACAAGTACCGTGAGGGAAAGTTGAAAAGAACTTTGAAGAGAGAGTTCAAGAGTACGTGAAACCGTTCAGGGGTAAACCTAAAAAAGCCAAAAGATCAAACGGGGAGATTCATCGTCAGCGGCGCTGGCTTCGCGTCGGTCGGCGATGTCCCGCGGAGTCCTTGCGGCTCGCGCGCGGGCACGCTACCGTGCGCCGATGTCCGGCGCTCGTCGTCGTGCACTTCTCCCCAAGTAGAACGTCGCGACCCGCTGGGTGTCGGTCTACGGCCCGGGTGCGGTGTCTGTCGCGTCGCCGGTAAAACGGCACGCGACAAACTCTCGGTCGCCCGGCCGGCTGCTCGGCGGTACGCGCAAGGTATCAGGCCGCACTATTCACGGTGCGTCGAGACCGTCGCAAGCGCGCGCCACGGTACTCGGAGGTTACGGACTTCGCGCCGTCCCCGGTCCTGGCCCGCTGTTGGTTACAGTACGGTACACCTTCGACAGGCCTGCGAACGTCTCCCGCGGTCTCGCGGGAGACCGATACCGGTCGGCGACGCTACTGCTTTGGGTACTTTTAGGACCCGTCTTGAAACACGGACCAAGGAGTCTAACATGTACGCGAGTCATTGGGACTTGTCGCGAGACCTACGGGCGTAATGAAAGTGAAGGTCGGCCCTGGCCGTCGACCTAGGGAGGATGGGCCGCGTCGCGATGCGGCCTCGCACTCCCGGGGCGTCTCGTTCTCATCGCGAGAAGAGGCGCACCCAGAGCGTACACGTTGGGACCCGAAAGATGGTGAACTATGCCTGGTCAGGACAAAGTCAGGGGAAACCCTGATGGAGGTCCGTAGCGATTCTGACGTGCAAATCGATCGTCGGAACTGGGTATAGGGGCGAAAGACTAATCGAACCATCTAGTAGCTGGTTCCCTCCAAAGTTTCCCTCAGGATAGCTGGCACTCGGCCGTTCCGCACGGAACGCGCGCGAATCTCATCTGGTAAAGCGAATGATTAGAGGCCTTGGGGCCGAAACGACCTCAACCTATTCTCAAACTTTAAATGGGTGAGATCTCTGGCTTTCTTGAATTATGAAGCCACGAACATCTTCGGATCAGAGTGCCAAGTGGGCCATTTTTGGTAAGCAGAACTGGCGTTGTGGGATGAACCAAACGCAGAGTTAAGGCGCCCAACTCGACGCTCATGGGACACCAAGAAAGGCGTTGGTTGCTTAAGACAGCAGGACGGTGGCCATGGAAGTCGGAATCCGCTAAGAAGTGTGTAACAACTCACCTGCCGAAGCAACTAGCCCTGAAAATGGATGGCGCTGAAGCGTCGAGCCTATACTCTGCCGTCAGCGGCAAGTGGGGCGGCAACCGGGAGCGGGCGTTAGTCTTCTCTCGCGTCGTCACGAAGCCCTGACGAGTAGGAGGGTCGCGACGGTGAGCGCAGAAGGGTCTGGGCGCGAGCCTGCCTGGAGCCGCCGTCGGTGCAGATCTTGGTGGTAGTAGCAAATACTCCAGCGAGGCCCTGGAGGACTGACGTGGAGAAGGGTTTCGTGTGAACAGCCGTTGCACACGAGTCAGTCGATCCTAAGCCCTAGGAGAAATCCTATCTCAATGACGGCGTACAATATACTCGAGTGTCGAGAAATAATAATAAATATTATACGAAAGACACACGCCCGTCGGGCGAAAGGGAATCCGGTTCCTATTCCGGAACCCGGCAGCGGAACCGCATACAATTCGGGCCCTCGTAAGAGTGTTCGTCGGGGTAACCCAAAATGACCTGGAGACGCCGTCGGGAGATCCGGGAAGAGTTTTCTTTTCTGTATAAGCGTTCGAGTTCCCTGGAAACCTCTAGCAGGGAAATAGGGTTTGGAACGCGAAGAGCACCGCAGTTGCGGCGGTGTCCGGATCTTCCCCTCGGACCTTGAAAATCCAGGAGAGGGCCACGTGGAGGTGTCGTGCCGGTTCGTACCCATATCCGCAGCAGGTCTCCAAGGTAAAGAGCCTCTAGTCGATAGAATAATGTAGGTAAGGGAAGTCGGCAAATTGGATCCGTAACTTCGGAATAAGGATTGGCTCTGAGGAGCGGGGCGTGTCGGGCTTGGTCGGGAAGCGGGTCTGGCTGACGTGCCGGGCCGGGCGAGGTGAACGGTCGGCGTTCTCGCGCCGGTCCCGGGATCCGAGCTCGGTCCCGTGCCTTGGCCTCCCGCGGATCTTCCTTGCTGCGAGGCTTCCGTGGCGGCGCGAGCCGTCGTGGTCGTCCTCTTCGGCCGCCATTCAACGCTCAGCTCAGAACTGGCACGGACTAGGGGAATCCGACTGTCTAATTAAAACAAAGCATTGCGATGGCCCTCGCGGGTGTTGACGCAATGTGATTTCTGCCCAGTGCTCTGAATGTTAACGTGAAGAAATTCAAGCAAGCGCGGGTAAACGGCGGGAGTAACTATGACTCTCTTAAGGGAGCTGCCGATTTTGGTGGTTTCCATGCGCCAACCCCACCTCCTCGCGGTGAGAGTCGGGCAACGTCGGAACCAACCTCCCGGCGGCCAACGGGGCTCTGGCTTGGCGGAGCGGCAACGCTCCGTCCGGGTCCGTGGGGTTGCCAGCCCTTCGGGTCTGTTTACGGCAGGCACCACAAGAAGAGAAAAATATAATCTCCGGCGGCAGCCTCGGGCCGCCGGTCCTGTCGTCCCTTCGCTACCCTCTCCTGACCCCTCTCCAGGCTCTTCTCGTCGGCCGCCCGCTAGGCCACGACGCCGCCCAACACCCGCTGCCCCTGTCCCTGCTGCCCGCAAGCCCCGCAATTCCCATGCCCACACTGTGATCGTGCGTTCACCACGAAGACCGGACTCGGCCTCCATCGCCGATGTGCACACGAGGCCATCGTCAACGAGGAGGTTAACGTCGAGAGGGTTAACCGCCAATGGAGCGACGAAGAGAAGCGCATGATGACGAGGGAGGAGGCGCTTGCCGCGAATCGAGGCGTTAGGTTTATGAATCAACATCTGTTAACCGTCGTTCCGATTATGATCGATTATAATCGCCCGTTATAAAACATGAAAGCGTAGGCGAGTTAAAGAGATTGCGAGACACGGTGGCTGCATCGCTGGCCGCGCTGACGAATTTGAGTCGACCGGTTGCTCAGTGGGACGATATGCTTGTTTATTGCGTCTCACAAAAATTCTGTCAAAAAACGCGAAGCGAGTGGAACTTGAAGTGTTCCTCTATAACTTCAATTCCGGCGTACAAAAATATTCATGAATTTCTTACGACTCGAATCCGCGGATTGTCAGACTTCGCGGAAGTTTCAAGAGAAAGTGTTAATCAAAAGCCAAACAAGCCGCGTTCGTCAATGCATAACGTCTCCGCTGTCAAGTGCATATGCTGCTCAGGCAATCATTTCGTGATAAAGTGCGAGCCGTTTCGTCAAAAATCAGTTGAACAACGAAATGAGCTCGCTCGCAAAAATCGTGTATGCTTTAATTGCTTGCGCTCGGGGCATATTTCGCCGAATTGCCCGAGCCAACAGCGATGCAACCACTGCAGTCGGTCTCATCATTCTTTATTGCATTCCGAAAATTATCAATCGTCAGCTGTCAGAAAAGATTCGGAAGCTGCGAAACCAAGCGTAAAAACGAATGCGAAGTCCGACGCCTTGGACGGTTCCAATAACGCTGCCGTGGCCAGCGTCCAGACAATCGAGCCGCCGGACTTTACGACTCCCGCGGTTCTCCTCGCAACCGTGTGGGTGAACATCCACACCGCTGAGGGCCGACGCTTTAAGGTTCGCGCGCTATTGGATCAGGGATCCAATTTTAGTTTTATATCGGAATCTTTCTGTCAAACCATACGGACCAGGCGACAAAGAACCGATTTACAAATCAAAGGATTCGGGGAAACCTACACGGGTGCCGCAAAGTCGCGCGTGTCCTTGCGAATGACTCCGTGCGCGAAATCCGACCCGGTATTTCCAATCACAGTGTACGTGTTTCCGAAGATCACGTCGTACGCGGCTTCGCGAGTTCGACCTGTCGAATCGTGGCCTCACTTGAAGGGCCTTTCCCTCGCGGATCCGGATCCGTCGAGCAAACATCAAATTCACTTGCTTCTTGGAGCCGACGTTTATGGCTCACTTTTGATGCGCGACTTGAGGCAAGGTCCGCTCGGTACCCCCACAGCTCAACTAACCGCGCTCGGTTGGATTATTTCCGGTCCGACCGAAAATAAACGGAAGGCTTCAAAAGAAGCCGTTTTAAATTGCGTTCTCGGTCAAGAGATAGACACTCTTCTCCAGCGGTTCTGGGAAGATGAGGAGATCGCGCCTCAAATTCCCCTCACGGAGGAGGAAGAGATTTGTGAGCGACACTTCGTGCAGACGCATAGTCGGTTGTCCGACGGACGATACGTCGTTCGACTACCCTTTAAATGTGATCCTCCGATCGAAATCGAAGAGTCTCTTTCCATTGCGCGGTCGCTGTACAACCGCATGGAAAACAGATTGAGAAATCGATCGGAACTGTATTCGCAGTATAACGAATTTCTAGCGGAATACGAGTCCCTCGGACATATGACTAGCGTCGACGAGTCGGAAAAAACCGAGTATTTGCCCGTTTACATTCCGCACCACCCCGTGATTCGGGAAGATAGTTGCACGACTAAATTACGGGTCGTTTTCAACGCGTCGTGCCGAACTAGGAATGGCACGTCGTTGAATGACTTTTTATTAATAGGGCCCAATTTACAGCAAGATCTACCTGCCGTGTTATCGCGATGGCGACGGTGAAGCTTCGTTTGTACGGCCGACATCGCCAAGATGTTTCGGCAAATTCAAATTCATGAGCAAGATTCAGACTACCAAAGAATTCTTTCGCGTCCTCAAGCGGAAGCGCCCGTTCGACATTTTTGCTTGTTAACGGTCACTTACGGTCTCGCTCCCGCTCCGTATCTCGCAATGCGAGTATTGAAACAGCTCGCCCTTGACGAGGGAGAAAAGTTCAAGGCCGCGGTTCCTATCCTAGGAGAGTCTATTTATGTAGACGACGCCCTGTTTGGCGCGGATGATATAAAATCTTTAAAAAATACTCGCGTTCAATTGATGCAGTTAATGGAAAAGGGGGGATTTCAATTAAGGAAATGGGCATCAAATTCGATCGAACTTCTCAAGGATTTGTCTGTTGACCAATCGGAAGTAACCGATCATCTAATCCTGACGGAAGATTCACTTAAAGTTCTCGGCCTGTCATGGATGCCTAACGAAGACGTGTTTCGCTTGAGAGATAGTGTCTAATTGCGCGATCAACAGATCTTTTGCTGTCGACATTTTTTTTTTTTGAGCAACGTCAGTAGTACAGACGGAAAGATTCGCGGACGCTTCCTCTATCGAACGCGACGCGTATGTCTCAAGTTTGACTTGAGACCATTGATTATGTCAGGCGCGTGAACGGCGCGGACGGCAAGAGTTCGCGGACGACCTTGTTGTCGAAACGCGACGAATTTGTCTCAAAAGAGACCACTGAGTATGTCGGGCGCGTGAACGGCGCCGACGGCACGAGTTCGCGAACGACCTGACTGTCGAACGCAACGAATTTGTCTCAAAAGAGACCACTGAGTATGTCGGGCGCGTGAACGGCGCCGACGGCACGAGTTCGCGAACGACCTGACTGTCGAACGCGACGAATTTGTCTCGAAAGAGACCACTAAGTATGTCGGGCGCGTGAACGGCGCCGACGGCACGAGTTCGCGAACGACCTGACTGTCGAACGCGACGAATTTGTCTCGAAAGAGACCACTAAGTTTCGTCTCACGAGTCGAATTGGGTTTTGACGACGTTAATCGGAGTCTACCCGTACACTTGTTTCTCTAAAGCGAACTCGACACTTGGTTCCTGTCTCTTCTTTTGCACACTCGTTTGTAAGACGATGTGCTTCTATTGTCCACCCGCGCTTTTTCACTGTCCACGAGAGTCACACGAGAATCACTTTCTCCGTTTTACCTTATCGTCCTCGTTATCTTCACAATCCGGCTCGAAGGACCATTTTACTTCTGTGCGAGAACCTTCGATTTGTTTTAATTTTCCGCGCAGAGGCAAATTTATTTATTTATAAGTCGGCTCGTAGATACGAAGGAGACTGGATGCGGAGAAAATTGTAAAGGTGGAGAAATTCACTTTTGAGGCAAAGCAGTTTTATTCAAAACTCTCGCAGACAAGATTAAAACGCGGAAGTTCGCTCTAGAACGAGATAAATTCGCGCGATGCTCTTTTCGCTGATATACACGGAGACGTCTCTTCAGTTCAGACTCCTCGAGTAGACTCATTTTTGATCCTCGCGGAATTCGGCAGCTAAGGCTCATCCGATCGACGCGTGGCACACGTGCTGAAATCCTATTCGTGGACGATTGCCCCATCACGCTCCGAAACGCGAGACAAAGGCGAGTTTTTGTAGATTCCTCGCTCGCGGAATCGAAAACAACCGGAATAACATCTCGGCGTCGAATATTTTCAATTTCTACGATTGACCTTGCTTCGTCGCTCCGAAAATACGTGACAATTTTAAACACAAGTTGACGCGCAATTAGCTGCGTTCTTCATCGACCTACGAGCCAAGTGATTCACCGTTCAGGGTAATCGTTCGAAATTTTTGCGTTCGCGAAGAAACGCGCTTCTCGTTCAACCATCGTGGTCTCTTCTCTCGGACGAGAGAGAGAGAAAGAATAATCGTGGTGGCTCTTCGATCAGGCTGTCCGAGAACGCGCGCGGACCGCCGCCTCCCGCCAGGGAAGGCTACGGCACAAAGGTAGAGTTGTGTGTTTCTCGATCGGAGCGTCTTTCCCGCAACGGGAGAGCCGGGGCGGAAGCTTTTTGAAGAAACCGACACAGGACCGACACAGTTGACAGATAGTCGAAATATCATCGATCCTTCCTGTATTATACAGGGTGATTCAAAACAACCGTTTGTCTTTAAAATGTCGTATTCCTGACTCAATTTAAAGACGATTTTTCCTTTGCCAAAATTTTATCCGAAGCTTAGTTTTTGAAATATAAAAAGAAATAGTTAGCGAATTACAGCACGAGTACGGGCGGTAATCAGGAGCGGCGCACCACATTATCCGACGCGGGCGATTACGTGGGCGCTCGAAGCGATCAGCTGTTTGTTACACGCGGCGTTTTGTGTGTGTGTGTGTACGCGTATACACACACACACACACTCTCTCTCTCTCTCTCTCACTGATTCTTACCTTGTAGAGATGTTTGATGTCCTTTGACGAATAATTGTTGCCTGACTGGATACAATCCGATATTGACACACTGTGACACACTGCATGATAAAATCATTTTTTTGTAATAAATTCTATTGACACTTTGACTCACGCACTTGATTAAAAATTATTGTAATAAATAACTGATTACAAATTACAACACATAATCACAATCTGAGAGAATTTTCTCTTAGAATTTGCCCTGAAAATTGTGGTAATCGTAGGATAATATTGTATGGAAAAAATTTTATTAGAATTCCTCTAATTAATATTTATCACATTCAAAATAATAATATCTATCACAATAAAATATGAAACATGTTTTATTAATTTTACTAAACCGTAAAGTAAAATTAATGAAATATATTTTATATTTTATTGTGATTGTTTTTCCTTTTATTTAATTTTAATAACTGTAATTTTATTGTATCATATCAGATTTGTACACTGTATCTGGTTCCGACGCTTCGGACCCTTTTGATAGACTATTGAATACGTGATTGAGGTTCGATTGTCGTTCTTCAAGAACAAAGCAAGACAGGATATCGCGGATCCGTTACAAGCATACCGCTATTATTATAGGATGTTGCTCGTCATAGCTGAGCGCGGAATTCGTCAACCGCCCGCCAAGACGGAGTAAAGAGTCCTCTCCTAGAAAAGGACTCAATTTGCTCAACGAGCTCAAATGCGGCATGGTGCCGTTATTCTTTAGTGAGCGCGTTTCCCGCTCGAAGAATCTCTGTTGCAGATAGCGCAACCAGAAGATTTCCGCCCTCCTAAACTCATCGGCGTTCAGAAGGAGGAAGAGTTGGGAGCGAGACGCGCTCTTTTCTTTTACAGGAAGAATAAAGCGATTCATATAGGCAGTCACGCGGACAAGCTTGGTCCAAGTGGAAAACCTATATGGGAGTTCCCATTCCTCGGCCTCTTGAACATGGAACGTCACAGGCCGTCTTCTTTCCACCGACACTTGCTGATCGGTGGCAGTGTCGAGCGGAGCTGAGACATTCAGAATCGGCCACGCAGTCGATGGCTTCTGAAGCCATCGTGGACCGTTCCACCATAGCGGGTGAGTCACGAGCTCGGAGGCGGTCAAGCCGCGCGAGGCACAGTCCGCCGGATTATCTCGAGACGGAACGTGATTCCAACAAACAGAATCCAGACAGGTATGCACTTCGGATACGCGGTTAGCCACGTAGGTGCTCCATTTTGATGGATGTTGACGGAGCCACGCGAGAGCGATGGTCGAATCCGTCCATCCGTATATTGGAATCGGAGGTAATTTCAACGATATCAAGGTCCACTTGATTAGCCGGCTGAGGAGGACGATAGCGTTCAGTTCCAAGCGCGGGATGTTTACGGTTTTGATCGGCGCGTCCTTTGTTTTAGCAGCGAGCAGAGTGATTTGAAACTTCGTTGGCGAAGGAAGCACTCGAATATAAACGACCGCCGCGTAAGCGCGGTTTGAAGCGTCGGCAAACTTGTGGATTTTGAACGCGAGGTTATTGGAATGTCGACCGGTCCAACGCGGTATTCGGACGTGGTTTAATGATTCTAAATCGTTGGTGTAGCTCTCCCAACGATCGCGCAACTCCTCTGGAAGAGGGGAGTCCCAATCACATTTGAGAAGCCATAACTCTTGTAGCAAGATTTTCGCGGTTACAACAACCGGAGCAGCCCATCCTATTGGGTCGTATAATTTTGCCGTGAACGAGAGAACGGAACGTTTCGTGTGCGTAACCGATCTCAACGGAGTTATCACGAACTTGAACGCGTCCTCTTTAGCAAGCCATGAAAGCCCGAGAATCTTCTTTTACGAGTAAGTGATCGGTGACTTCCGGCTGATGAGCCGAAAGTCCTTGAAGAAGAGAGGAGGCATTAGAAACCCACTTTCGTAGTTGAAAACCTCCCTTTTGCAGGATTTCAACTAGTTGGACACGAGCTTCTATCAATGAAGTCGTATCGTCCGCGCCAAAGAGCGCATCGTCCACGTAGAGGGACTCGCTGAGAATTGAAACAGCCGCGGGATAGTTGTCACCTTTATCTAGAGAAAGCTGTTTCAGTACCCTTATTGCGAGGTACGGAGCGGGGGCGAGCCCGTACGTTACAGTGAGAAGGCGATAGTGTTCAATCGGCCCATCGGCCGACGATCGCCATAAGATTCTTTGAAAATCCGCGTCAGACGGATGCACGAGAATTTAGCGGAATATTTGAGCAATGTCCGCCGTGTAAACAAATTGCCATTGACGCCAGCGCAATAATATAGCAGAGAGGTCTTGCTGCAGTCTCTGACCGATCAGTAAGTGATCATTAAGCGAAGTCTTATTGCTCGTTTTGCACGAAGCGTTAAAGACAACGCGCAATTTCGTAGTGCAACTCGAGTCGCGCAAAACGGGATGATGAGGAATATATACCGGCTCGAACTCGGAGCGGTCAGATAATTCCACCTTCCTTATATGACCGAGCGAATTATACTCTCGTAAGAACTCGTTGTACTGCGCGTGAAGTTCAGGACGAAGCCGTAGCTTTCCTTCCATTTTATTATAAAGCGAGGTTGCAATGTGCAAAGAATCACCGATTTTTATCGGGAAATCATGCCTGAAGGGCAATCGAACCGCATAGCGTCCCTGAGGGGTACGATAGTGGTTGGCGATGAAATGAGCCTCGCACCTCTCCTCCTTCTCCGTGAGAGGGACAGGCCGCGAGATCTCCTCATCTTCCCAGAACTTCTGGAGAAGAGAGTGCGTGCTTTGTTCCAACACGCAGTTTAATACAGATGCTTGAGCAGTAGTAGTCGGCCTACTATTTGTGGGGCCGGAAAGGATCCAACCGAGAACGGTCAATTGCGCTGTCGGAGTTCCAATAGGACCTTGACGGACATCGCGCTTCAGAAGCGAGCCGTAAAGGTCAGCACCGATCAACAAATAAATTTGATGTTGACTTGAAGGATCAGGATCAGCAAAAGATAGACCCTGTAAATGAGGCCACGCATCGAAGGGCTGAATCCGCGAGGCAGCGTATGAAGTAATGCGTTGAAAAATGTAAGCCGTCAGAGGAAAGCTCGGGTCGGCTTGAGCACACGGGGTTAACTGTAGTGTTACGCGCGATTTCGCAGTACCCGTGTATTTTTCGCCGAAGCATTTAATTTGTAAATCGGCTCGTTGCCGTTTAGTGCGCAACGCCTGTGAGAGCGATTCTGATATAAAGCTAAAGGTGGATCCTTGATCCAACAACGCGCAAACCTTTAAGCAGCGACCCTCCCCAGTGTGGAGGTCGACCCATGCCGTTGCCAAGAGGACATTTGGATGTTCCTGAAGCGAGGGCGGTACTATCTGGACGGCCGCGATCGTATTGACCGTCTGATTTGTAGTCGCCTTAGATGCGGCTTGTGACGCAGATTCGGAGGTAGTAGCCTCGGAACTGGCCAAGTTATCGAAGGCATTTTGATTTGCCGCTGAATGCAGCAATGTGTGATGCGAGCGACGACATTGTCTGCACCGATATTTGCTCGGGCATTTCGACGGGAAATGTCCGGACTTTAAGCAGTTAAAGCAAAGTTTATGCTGGCGCGCGAGAGCAAAGCGCTGTGAAGCTGATTTCTTCGCGTAGTCTTCGCATTTCGAAACGTGATGCTCACCGGAGCAACAAATACATTTAAAGGCAGTCACGTTGTTTACCGTTAAACGCGGTTTATCATTTTTCGAAGAACCGGAGTCCTTGCTTGAATCGGCAAAGTCCGACAATCCGCGTATACGGAGAGTTAAAAACTCATTAAGCTCCTGATAAGAAGAAGGCTCATTTCGTTTGATTCGCGTTAAATTCCATTCGGTACGTGTTCTCGCGCTAAACTTTTGCGTTACTGTATAAACGAGAATGTCGTCCCATTGTTCTACGGGACGATCGAGATTTTTTAATACGGCTAACGATGCAGACACTGTGTCGCGCAATTTTCGCAAATCGCTTACAATCTCGCTTTTCATTACCGGAAGGCTAATAAACGCGTGTAAATGAGCATAGATTAACGCTTGCTTATCGTCGTATTCATTGGTTAACAATTGCCAGGCAGATTCGTAATTCGCATCGGAAATTTTTAAATTATTGATCAGCAAGGAAGCGTCTCCCGTTACGCTCGTTTTTAAATAATGAAATTTTTGAGAATTTGATAGAGCGTCGTTAGTTACTACGAGAGATTCAAAAATGTTTCGGAAGTTTTCCCAATCGGTTAATTTCCCAGAAAACTTTGGCAGCGCGATGCGTGGCAATTGGAAGCAATGATTATTTGTTTCGCGAACGGAGGAATTGGAACTACGATCGGTAAACGGAATTGTATTAGGAGATAATCGTCTTATCGTATCTTGCAGCAGATCGGCCGTGTCGATGTAGACATCCTCAGCTCTCAGGAACTCTTCCAGAGTGAAGTACGGCAAGGTCGTTTGCTGCTCCGTGGTCGTCTTTTGAAGCAGTTTGACATGAAGGCCGCGGCAGGCGGCCCAGTGCTCCTCCAACTTGGCAAGCCTACTTCGCGTCTTGGCGAGTGTCACGTTTGATTTGGCCAGCTTCTTGAAGTTGACGAGATCTCGTTTGATCTCGTCAATACAAGCTCCCTGCTCGATGAGCAGGTCACTCACGGCATTCGACATGATTATCGATGCCGGATTGTTGAATCGTTTATCGATTATTCGCTACTGAAGCGAAATATTCAAGCGCGCGCGCAGACTTGAAGCGCCCGCTGATTGACGCGCGAGAGAGAGTGAGAGAGTCCGAGCGCGAGTTAGCGCACCGTCACGTTAAGCCGTTATCGGCTGTCTTTCTCACACGAAGCGATTGCGTGGCGCGTGATAGCGGCGTCGAAATTGCAAATCGCGTGGTTTTTTAAATCTTTAGAAACGTCGAAAATCACCGAAATGATCGAGAGAGTCAAAGAGAGATGCACGACGCGGACGCGTGATAACGGCGTCGAAATAGCAAGTCGCGCACCTTTTAAATGTTTAGAAACGTCGAAAATCAACAAGATGATCGAGAGAGTCACAGAGAGATGCACGACGCGGACGCGTGATAGCGGCGTCGAAATAGCAAGTCGCGCACCTTTTAAATGTTTAGAAACGTCGAAAAGCAACAAGATGATCGAGAGCACAGATTAATAGACAGATCGCCAAAGGTCTGGATGAAGGAGAGACCAGCATTTCTCACTGATTTCAGCGCCATATTGTAGTAGTGGTCAATGCAGTAACTATTAATACGTTCCCAAGATAAGAGCGTCTCATGCTCATGAACTCGTCCGGCGGCATGTACGAGATTTATCTTTTCGTAGCGTTCGCGTATTTCGGAAAGGACAGAATTTTATGATGTTATAAATAAATAAATAAATAAAATATTAACCTGACCTATTATAATTATTTTTTAATAAATGTTTCATTATTATTATCATCTAAGTCTAAGTCGTTTAATTAATTTTTAGTTTTTTAATAATTAATTTAATTTATTCTAATCATTTTAATATGTGAAAAATACTAATACGTATACGTTTTATAATGAATTAATATATTTCGAGAGTCGAATTATATATTTTTAATAATATAAAAGTGTTCAAAAATTATATTTGACTTTTAATTTTAATTATTTTAGCAAAGAGTTCCGAAATCTCTTACGCACATAATAGGGATTTTGTTCATCCATATAATTCGCAATTAAGTATATATGTTAATTATTAATTTTAATAAAATACAAAATTAAAATTAAAGGTCAAATATAATTTTTGAACATAAATATATTTAATTTGTTATAAAACGTATACCCGTGATAGTATTTTTCTCGTACAAAAATAACTAGAATAAATCAAATTACTCATAAAAAAATAAAAAAATAATTAAATAATTTATATTTTATATGATAATAATAAAACATTTTATAAAAAAAAACAGATTCAATAAATATAAGTATATATATAACATGTACTTATATTTATTGAATCTGTTTTTTAATAAAATGTTTTATAAGCTTAGAAAACTTGACTTCGACGTAACTAGCAAATTTTATTTAATTATTTCACGACGGTTTGACGTAATAAAATGTTTTATTATTATTATATAAAATATAAGTTTAAATTCTTTAATTAATTTTTAATCTTTTATGATTAATTTAATTTACTCTAATTATTTTTGTACGAGAAAAATACTATCATGGGTATACGTTTTATAATTAATTTAATATATTTGTGTTTAAAAATTATATTTGACCTTTAATTTTAATTTTTATTTTATTAAAATTAATAATTAACATATATACTAAATTGCGAATATATGGATGAAAAAAATCCCCATTATGTGTGTAAGAGATTTCGAAACTCTTTGCTAAAAAATAATTAAAATTAAAAGTCAAATATAATTTTTAAACACTAATATTATTAAGAATATATAATTCGGTTCCCGAAATATATTAATTCATTATAAAACGTATACGTGATATTATTTTTCTCATATAAAAATGACTAGAATAAATTAAATTAATTATTAAAAAACTAAAAAGTAATTAAACGACTTAGACTTAGATGATAATAATAATGAAACATTTTATTAAAAAAAGATTTAATAACTAGTAGGTCAAGTTATAATTTTTTATTTATTTATTTATAACATTATGAGCTATTAAGCTCATCATCTCGTTCGCTCTCTGTCTTGCTTTCATTCGGCAAGTCACAAATATATATGATACTCGTATGTTCCTACTTCAACTCTCGAGAATCTGAAACAAACGAAACTCGTGTCCAATATACAGGGTGTCCGGTAACTAACAGACCAATGATTACAAATGGATTCTTTGGTCAATTTGGGAACGATTTTTCTTCAGCG
This sequence comes from Nylanderia fulva, assembly GCF_048542155.1. NCBI lineage: Eukaryota > Metazoa > Arthropoda > Insecta > Hymenoptera > Formicidae > Nylanderia > Nylanderia fulva. The sequence continues at coordinate 88,669 of NW_028190406.1, read as the reverse complement.
AAAATGTCGAAAAAGATCATCATTTTTTACAACTTTCCAATCTTTGTCATTATATATCTTTATAACTAAGCCTTAAATTAAAATTTTATTATAGTAAACTCTACCTGAAATTAACTGAAGAATGTCTTTTAACTCCAAAACGTTTAATTTTCAAAAAACCTATTTTTTTCAATCGCTTATAACTCGAAAATTATTGACTTCTCTACATTTTTGCTAAGGAAAAATCGTCTCCAAATTGGCCAGAGAATCCGCCCTTAATCATTGGTCCGTTAGTTACCGGACACCCTGTATATATTATATAAAAGTGTATAGCACGTCAGAAGCTTGTGAGCTTACAGCGATAAGTAAAAACAATTGCGTATCTATTTCATTGCGTTTATCTGTTTAAACGCGCGCTTTAATTTTTCCAACGTTTTTGCCTGTTTATATTTTAAAGGTCCTCTCTTCTAAAAATCTTGTTTTAAAGATCCTCTCCGCGAGCAAAATTCGAAAACATAAATTATTTAATATTTTTACTTTATTATTTGTAAATCCTCGGTAATTTCGAAATTTTTCTATTTGAAAATTATTAATTTTCTATTGCCAATTAATTTTATCACAGACTTTACTCTTACTTCCATTGCACTTTCGTTTGCGGTTTTCAGTATACGATTTTTTATCGTAGTTACTAAAAATTATTATTGTGAATTATACTTGTGCAGTGATTTGAAGAATTTACAATTTCGTTGAAATTGTTGATTCTTCAAAAAAATTACGAGATTCGCGGAAATTGCGTGCTTTCTTGGCATTTTCCGTTCGCGGCAGGCGGTTTATTTTTGATTGTTGCAAATGTTTTTTTTTTTTTTTTTATTAAATTTTTGGGAAAAACCGTGTGCCCGATTTGCATTAAAAAATTTTAAATATAATTTTATTCCAAAAAATTGTAAATTTTTCATTTTTATAACTGCGATAAAATTTCCCATTGGATAAGACAACTGCGGTGTAAAATATAAATTTTTGGGAAAACCCGTACCAAAATTTTTGATAACGTAAAAATGACCTTTGAAAAATAAGGAACTTAAAAATTGCCTAATAAATGGGCAAATTTGTGACCGTGCGCGGATGTAAGGTGTGTTTATATCGAAATTTAATATAGAATTGAAATAATCCCATTTTTAAGCCCCTTACAAAGCCCAAGCTAATTTTTTTACCTCGTGTACTTTTTGAATTTATATCGAAAAATTAAATTTTCAATATCGTCTTCATCTCCATTTCGCAAAACGGCTCACATATAGCCTATTTATCAGAGACCTTTGTCTCGCGACCGAAAGGGGCCCTTTACGAACACCGTGATCTTACGCGATCGGACTTTGAGTCTTTATAATATTCAATCCTCAAAAATGGCTGAGCAATCGATTTATCTAGACTTAATCGATAGATTGAGTTCGAAAAATATATAAAGTGTCTTTATTTCGCTCTACGTGATTTGTAAGCAAATATATAAATGCAAATCGAAATAAAAATTTCTATTAAGAAAGCCCCGTCATCATTTTTATCATCATTTCATCATCGACCCCCGCATACTAGTATATCGTGCTCCCGTCTTCACACTATACACCTCGCACCCTATTCACACGTACACAACCATGCAAGATGAAAATGTTTTATTTTGTCCATCTCGCAGTTTTACAACAGAGGGCATAGTGCGTTTCCGCAAAATTGGCACGTGCCGGGTTATTTGGCAACCCCTCTCTCTCTCTCCCCTCTCCTTTCTCTCTCCTCTCTCTCTTCTTTCTCACACACACACCACCACACACACACTCTCTCATTCTCACTCACTCACTCACTGTTCGTCTTGTGTATTTATTAGTAATCATGATCGGCACGTGCGGGGTTATTTGCTAACCTCTCTCTCTCTCTCTCTCTCTCTCTCTCTCTTTCTCACACACACACGCACACACACACACACTCTCTCATTCTCACTCACTCACTCACTGTTCGTCTTGTGTACTTATTTAGTACATTCATGATTAAACATCTATATGCATTAATGTGAAATTTACTTACAATTAGTTTACTTGAAATATTCAATCTCTAAAGTGTTTATCTTATAAGATAGACAAAAAAATCTGAGTAAATAATAAGAAAAAAAAACAAGGATTATTATTGTCATAATTTTTTATCAATTAAGTACTCTCAACTATCCAATAATTAAATAAATACGTACAAATGTGCGCGCGTGTACACACATACACATATTGATATTAAAGAGATTGAAGGAGAGGAAGGAGAAGATAAAAATTTAAATATTCACATATATTTTCAAATATTATATATGAATTTATAGTTTACATATCTAATTAATAATGAATTTCTAATTATATTAAACATATCAAAATAAAGACATACATGTATTTATCAAATGAATAAATTATTGAATACAGACTTAAAAAATTTATTAAACATAGACTTAAAAAATTAATTAATTAAACATATTCTAAATTAGAAAAAATAAACTTTATTTATATATGCAACAGTTTTTTAAACTAAATTTTTAAATTCTATTTTATATTAGACAATTATCTCAATCAACATCTACGTCCACATTAGCTGCACTGCAGACTACCTCTACAGCCACATTATCTGCTCCGCGGATATAGCGTTATGCCAATACGATACATTACATGTACTTACTTACTTGCCTTTACTGTACCAACTCTTGTTCTTTCCACGTAATCATGTTTTTACAGTTATCGTTTGCTGTATATCTTCCAGCAAACTTTATTTCGTGTGAAGTGTATTTAATTAATTAAATCTCTGCGAAAGATTGAGAAGATGAAGGGATAATTCAAACTATGAAGACATGGTTACATGGAAAAGACAAGAGTTGATACAATAATAAAGACATACATGTATTTGTATCCTGCTGGCATAATACATGTGTCTTTATTTTTTTTATTATTTTCATTATTATTTTTCAATCTCAATCAACTTCTATAACCTTATTTGTATCGTGCTGGCATAAAGTTATAAAAGTTGATTGAGATTGAAAAATAATAATAAAAATAATTAAAAAAAGGAAATATTCAATTATCATTTAAAAGCATATTTGAAATCTGTAGAATAAACAGTTTTTGCAAAAAATGTGGAGCATTAGAGCTCTAGTAAGTCTAAAAATAAATGTAAACATCAATTAATAATAACTGATGTTATATATATATTATATATATAAACCAATTTGTTGCAATATTCACTATAAAAGGTTGTAAGGGTAAGATGGCTAAAAGTGAATAATTTAAAAGATAGTTAACATAATTTTACATAAACTGAAATATTTCATAGAATAAAATATTTGTAATATTTCGAAGTTTATGTAAGATTATGTAAAAATTATACCTTTACAACTTTTTATAGTAAATATTGCGAGGAATCGATTTATATGAGAAAAATTAAGGTAATTCTATTTTGAAAATATAAGTGACCTTTAAATAACCTTGAAAATCGCCGTTTAGGAAAAAGTCTGTGTCAACTTTTTCTTTTTCTAAATCCTGCAACTTTTATCTAAATTTAATAGAAAATGTATAAAAAATGCTCGACATTAGTACACACACACACACACACACATATGGGTAAATTTATATAAATAGGGTTGCTTTAGGAGGAATGATCAGGATTCTAGGATATGATTGTACACATCATTTTAAGCAAAGAAGTTTAGATAAACATGTTTAATAATTGTTCTATTCCGGTCATAAAAATATACAAAATGAATGATATAATCTCTAAAAACTCACCTTTAAAAAAGGTAAAAAAAGGCGACCAGTTAAGGGCACGCCATTAACAAAAATTATCCATTGCAAACCCATGTAGAATCCTATCCTATTGCAAACCCATGTAGAATCCTATGAAAAATTAATCATTGCAAACCCATGTAGAATCCTAGGCAAAATTAACCATTGCAAACCCATGTAGAATCGTACCCACTGCAAACCTATGTAGAATCCTATGAAAAATTAACCATTGCAAACTCATGTAGAATCCTATGAAAAATTAACCATTGCAAACCCATGTAGAATTGTATTAAAAATTATCCATTGCAAACTTATGTAGAATCCTACATTGCAAACCCATGTACAATAGAATTGTATGAAAAATTATCGATTATAAACCCATGTACAATCGTAACAAAAGAAATGAAATAAAAAAAAATTGCGCCAAGTGAAAGTAGAAACTTGTACCAGTGGAAAATTAAAGTTGCAGACATATATAGAGTCGTATAATAAATCAGTAAAAATTTAAATTTGCAAATGTAGAATCGTACCATAAAAAAACTTATCTTTTAAAAAAAAAGATAAACAAGATGCCAAGTCCATGCGCCATGTGAAAAAGAAATAAAAAATTTTAGTTAAAAAAACTGGGAGCGCTGCTAAATAATATTCTAACAATATTAAAATTAAATTGTTACTTTTAAACTCATTACAGTTAAAATATGTTTTGTGTTTAAATTAATTAATGTTACTTTAAGGTGCATTGTAATTTTGAAACTTAGCAGCGCGCCCAGTTTTTTTAACTAAAATTTTTTTATTTCTTTTTCACATGGCGCATGGACTTGGCATCTTGTTTATCTTTTTTTTAAAAGATAAGTTTTTTTATGGTACGATTCTACATTTGCAAATTTAAATTTTTACTGATTCATTATACGACTCTATATATGTCTGCAACTTTAATTTTCCACTGGTACAAGTTTCTACTTTCACTTGGCGCAATTTTTTTTTTATTTCATTACTTTTGTTACGTCTCTTATACTTTATTTCAACCCTTATAGAAATTTATTACTAGTAACGCCAATTTATCAATTTTATTTTGAGTAATTAATCACTTTTATTTCGAATACTTAAATTACTGTATATTATAGTATTTTAAATACTCGAAATAAGTGATTAATTGGCATAGTGATAAATTTCTACAAGAGAATAAGGAGCCTTTAAATTCTTAATGTAAAAAATTTTAAGTAATTTTCTTTAATAAAATTTAATTAAAAATTTTTGAACACTGTGTTATATCACATTTAAAATCGTGATTATTTCAATAAAAAAACATTTTATGTGTAAAAAATATATTTTTTATATTTAATAAATTTTATATATAGTATATATATATGCATATGTAAAATATTCTCTTTCTCTTTCTCTCTCTCTCTCTCTCTCTCTCTCTCTCACACACACACACGCACACACACACACAACGGGGGCCAAATCTCTCAAATTGGTCTCATGATCAATTAGCCTGGATTCGCACCAGGGGCAAAGTCTGTTGGTAATGTCAAACGAATTTAGCCTGGACTTGCACCAGGGGCAAAGTCTTTTGGTCGAGTTTACGAAATTTAGCACGGACTCGAACCAGGGGCAAAGTCTTTTGGTTCAAGTCTACGAAATTTAGCACGGACTCGAACCAGGGGCAAAGTGTGTCGGTAAGGGGCAAAGTCTATCGCATGAAGATGGCGGTCTCTTCTTTTGGCAGGCCTTTGGCGATCTGTCTATTAATCTGTGCCTGTAGTAACACAAGTTTGTATGTTTGTAAATTTGTTCGAGAATATATTATAAGTGTTAAATGAAGTATTATATATATTTTCAGATATTTTATCTGTTATATATAACAGAGTATTTTCACGCGAATTGCCGTTTTGTCATTATTGTTTGATTATTTACGCGTAAAAGAACTCGATACTGATAATATAAAAATACTTTCATATCGCAATATAAAAGTATTCTTTTCTGAATTTATCAGCCAAATTGATATTTTCTCTTGGTCGTTTAATCAAGCTGAATGACATTGTAGGGAATAATATAACCTACATACATGTTACATGTCATCAAACCTGACACCAGAGAGAAGAATGAGAGAGGCCACGCCGCCGTTTTTCGTCAAACGCTTTTTCTAGGCTGCTCACTAGCGTCACGTACATCCATTTTACGAGCGTCTGGAACTACATGGCCACATCCACTTTCGATGTCGGTAAAAGAGCCAAATTTAGTTCATGTCCGTGCTACATCCACAATTTATAGACTAGAATACGACGAAGATCAGAGTTCAAGACCATATGTTTTCTTTTTTTTTTTTTAATAACTCAGGAATTATAAATGAATAAAAATAAAAAATAATAAATCAATTGTATTTATAAAAATATTTTCAATAATTTTATATTCATTTACAAAAATAATATCTCTGAAAATTAAATTGATTGCACAAAAATATAAAAAATAAGAAAATAAATATTGAAAATAAAATAAATATATTTGTATAAAAATAACAAAAATTAACATAATATTATAAAATAAAATAATAAAAAAATAAAACTTATGGAAAATAATTTATCATAAAAAAATTTCTAATAATATATATTTAAATAAAATTAAATAAATAATTAAATATACTTTATACTTTAAATTATACAAAAATTGTTATATAATATAATATATTGTATATTAATATTTTTTTATTTAATACATATAACCACGTGTACAAAAATGTATATATATATATTATAAGGTGTCCCGAATTTTGCGAATTAAAGTACCATAGAAAGAAAGTTTCTCGAAAAAGTAAATTAAAAAAATTTTTACCATTTTTTCATTCCAAACAGTATTTTTTCGAGGTAAAAAGATTTTAAAATTGGCCAATTACAGAATAAACCAATTACGATTAAACGGACGCCTATCCGTGAGTCGATTATGTTATATTCTAATAGCACAACATATCCGAAAGATATTCAGAGGAAGTGACCGTCTTGAAACATTCGCGGGCTTTGAGAATACCCGGGTTTTTGGGACGTAATTGTTTTTTCCTTAAAAGACACTGAGATGTTGAAGCATGCCCAGTGAAAATTCGTGCGGGATATCTCTAGTTTGCACTGTATAACTTTGCAGTTATTTGGGAAATTGGTAATAGTTTAAAGTTTCGGGGATTTTGGGGTTTTGAGAGGGAAATTTGCATTCTCCTACATCTAAAGGGAAACGCGGAAAATGTTAGAGCTGTCCCACCAAAATCAAACCCATAAAGGCGAACAAAGTTTTAAGGGAAAGTATTAGAATAACCCAAACATCATGAAACTGTCGCACAATGGGGTTACAAAATTAAATTTTTTATATATATGTTTTCATATTCGTGTTAGCATTTATAATTTAAACATGTGCGGGGCAAAGGGTAGTCCTGGCTTCGGACTGAAAATGGTGCTATGACTTCAATAATTGAATAGTATAAATACATTATTTACCGTTGTTATTTTTTTTATTTTATTTTGTTTTAGACTCGTACAGGACATTATATTTATCTGCAATCTCTACGTGACGAGTGCATGCTAACCCGGTATATATTTATAAACTAATTTGCGCTATTCTAGTATTAAATTTTGGGGGGTTTGCAGGTTTTTCTGCCCTTTCCCCTTTTGTAGGTTTTTGTAAAGATTTTTAAATTTGCTTTTGGTTAAATTAATTAGCCTTTCACTGGTGAAGCTGGGTTTTTTTCCCCCGATTAAGCAAGTATGACGTATAATATTACTTTTTAAGTACTTTAAAGGGTTTTTCGCGAGGATTCTAATGGTTGAATCATAGATAATAACTCTCGCGGGAAGGGAGATTACCAGTCGATTTAACGATACTGAAATAATAAAAAGGTGTATCGTATTGCTAGATATTGCGTGGATAGTCTCACGCAAATCAGGGGGTTTTGTAGAAATTTACTTAATAAAGCATACCCATACAAATGAAAAAAAAAGGGCTAGAAACAAAGAATAATTTTAAAATAATGTACAGGGTTCCAGCTGAAAAACCCTGTTTACGGGGTGGTTTTCGAATGAAATTTTACATATATCGTATTACAAAAAATATCCCTGAAATTTTTAGCGTTAGATTTTAGTAATCTTATGGGCGTCCGAGTAACGAACCCAAATTGGGAATAAAATTTTATATACAAAATAATTTTGGATATATATATATTGTATGACGCGGGTATTTGTCCCCCACTATTAAAACATAAAAATTTTGGTTTTGTTTTTTAATGTAGGCGGGTAATGATTATGGTGGTTTTTTTCCGTCCCGTATCAAAGGGTACGTTGCTTTCCACACTTTACTACGTATTGAATTAGGAAAAGAAACATTCTCCAAAAATTAGTTAGGGTTCAATTTTTTTAACAAGCAAGCGACATTGAACATGGAATAGGGGGTGGGGTTCCAAATAAAACGTGTAATTAAAAAGTTTTAGGTACCGATCGAGTTTTGCGGAATGCGACAAATTTGGCAAAAATTATCGTAAACTGTGCTTTTTATACATCTACTCATTATATTAGGAAAAAATAGAAATATTTTCGTTTTAAAGGAAAATCTCTGTAACAGAGTGGGGGTTTAAACAATTTTGGGGTTTTGTTTGTATACTTTAAAGGTGTTGCGGGTGATCGCGGGGATTGTTGGAAGACATTTTTTCTTAAATTTTAAACAAAGAGGTGGTTAAAAGGGGGTTTCTTGATTTAGCCATTAAAAAATTAGTGAAATTATACAATTTCGAGGGTTTTGGAAATTTTAGGAGCTCGGAACATACAAAAACACGTGGTTCGAAACCAAACCATCACAAACGGCGTAAATAAAAGTTTTGGAAAAAGGGAAACGTGGGGCTAAAATCGAGATTTGAATAACAATTCGTGAAACTGCGAATTATGACTATTTTTACGAATCCGTATACCTTTACCACTTGCGAAGGCGAATTTATGTAGTGGGGAGCTTGTAGTTTTTCCGGAGGGACGGGGTTGGGCGATCCAAACATCAAAAACCCAAAATTGAAATTTTTTTCAACCGGGTTTCTTATGTAATTTTTAAATTTATGATATGACAATCCGGGTTTAGGGCGTTAGGATTTTGGCGTTGTTAAAAGGTAGGATCTCTTTATTTCGTAGGCCCCTACGAAATGTGCTAAAAAATTTTCCCTTTTTTGGGTTTCCTTTATAAGAAAACAAAATCTCTTTTTAAACTGTCGGAATTTCACTTGATCAAATAGTTTTACTTCTTTTTTTGGGCTCAAGGTTTTTGTCGCGCTTCTTCCCGGATACAATAATTTTTTGAATAAAGGGTTTTTTAGTATTTTTGATAAGTAGGTTCTAGGGGTCTTCGTAGTGGATAGGGGATGGCATCGGTAGTCTTTCCAAAATATTAGTTGTTGGCGAAATTTGTTTTTTCGTGGACGCTTTTATTAAGAGAAAGGGGCAGTTTAAGGGTTTGCCCCAATTATCTTCTTTACGATTTTGTTTTTAAAATATTCTACAAATACGTGAGTGACCTTCTATAGATCCATTTGATTGGGATGGAAAAGCAGTGGTTTTGAAATGTTAAATATTAAATTTTTTTAGTTGGGTTTTTTTAAAGTGATAAAAAATTTGGTCCTGACGGTAAGGATGCCTTGGGAGTTCCATAAATGCAAATAAAATTCTTTTGTAAAACGTGGCTTCGTTAATGGGGTGGTTTTTTTAATGGTACTCTATAGATATTTTTTAAATAATCTTGCATGGTTAAAAATATTTATTTCCGTTATTCGTGATAGGAAAGGGCCCCTACTATTCAAAATGAAACTTTGTCAAAACTGTGCCGGGGTACCCTAAATTCATTGGTTTCTTGGGTTTTTTGAGCGCGTTAATTTTTTTTTAACTGGCATCGCGACTTTCTAAAAATTCTTGGAATCTTGTTTCATTGTACTCCAAAAGTAATGGGCAAAGTCATTAAATTTTTTTGTAACCCTTAGGCCCCGATTTGAGCATGGTTTTCTAAAATTAAATTTTACGCGTTTTTTAGGGATGGGTGATCGACTAAATTTTACAAATGATGTTTTACGGGTGCGTGGAAAATTTCTTTTTGGGTTTAAAAAACGTATGACCAAGGAATTCATCAAATTTTTATGCTTTTTTGTGATCAAAAGGAGGTTAGTTGTAATTCTTTAACCATTTAAAAGACGTATAAAATTTTTTCACGGTTGGGGGTTTCTACAGACAGTCGATTGTTTTTTTTCTTATGGGGATTGATAAAAAATTTTTTATTTGTTTTTCTTTACTTAACTTTTAAAAAATTGAAGTTTTCGTATTTTGGGGAAAAAATTTTGCAAGGGAAAAGTTCGGCCCCCTTTCGAAAGGTGATCCGTCAAAATTTTAAAAATTAATATTACTTTTGGGTTTAAAAGTTTCTCTTATTTCGGTATTTTTATTTTCTGGGAAATTCGGGAGGGGTTGTAATTGGAAATTTTTGTTTCTGAATTACGGGGTCACGTAACGATTCAAAATTAAATTTGACTTTTGATATCATGATTATCTTTTTGGGAAATTTGAACTTCCATCACTGAATCGGAATGGTTTCTTTTATATTAACAAAATGGGTTATCAATTTGTTCGCGGTAGGGAGTTAGAGCATTTGTTTAAAATTGTCGGACAAAGGGGCCTGGTCTATTTAAAAAATTTGGATTCATGGGTACTCTCATAACTAAACGAATTTTGGGTTTAAAACAAATTGTGGGGATTCCGCAAAACATCGGCATTATTATTTATGATCCCTTTTTTTTTTAAATTTCGAATTTATTCTGCAGCTTGGTTTCCATTCCGGTCGGGGGTGGATCTTTTAGGAATGTACCCAAAATTAAAGGTTTTTGTGATCCGTTATTATAGTAAAAAGTTTTCCCGTTAATAGGGTCGAAATGGCAAATACAATATATGAGGGCTAGTTTTTTTTCAATTTTTGAAAAATTTTTTTCCCGCATTTGTTTAAAATTCGAGAAGTTTTGAGACGGAAAATTTTTTCCCCGCCCCTGATTTAAAAATTCCGCCTACCATCCCCCCTGATCCCTCGGTATTTAGTATAAAGGTCTAGTAAAATCGGGATTTTGGGAGAATGGGATTTGAACATAACATGTTCAAAGATTTAAAAGCTTCTATTTGTTTTAATTTTTCCCAATCGAATAGCTACCCTTTTTTTCAAAAATGTTAATGGTTTCGGGGACTTTAGAAAAATTAGGAAAAATCTTCAAATACCGGGCAAAAACGAAATGCTTTATTTTTTTTGGGTTTTTTTGGATTTTGGAAAGTGCTTTATTGTTTTTGTTTTGCCCGGTCGGTTTGCTCCGTTCGCGCCATTATAGGCCAAAATAAGCTACTCGTGCCTAGAAATTTCGCATTTTCGGGTTGTATTGTAAATTCGGTTCGAATCTTTGCTTTAAATCTTTCACTTTTTGATTTCGTGTTCTCTTAATGTCGTGGAAAATGACAATGGTCCATATAGACGAATAATTCTTTTCCTTGTAGTCCCGTACATCACCAAAAGTTTTTGGGAAAATAGCGGGTGCGTTTTTTAAAAAAAGAATGGATGCGTTTGAATTGAAATGCCCTAGGGCGGAAAATGCTTTTTTTTTTAGCGTTTTTTAAGTGACAAGAATTATGAAAACCGGAAGCTAAATCAAAAATTGAAAGTATTTGGGGGGATCCCAATTTAAACAAAATGTCTGTTATGTTGGGAAAAGGAAAGGGGTCTCCTTAGGTTTTTCGTTTTAAACCTCGAATCTATAAACCCCGCCAACGTTTTTTTGCCTTGTAAATTTGGTTTTTTTTTGGGACTATCCAGTTGGTGAGTTATACGGCGAATGAAACTCGATAATTATTTTTAAAAATTCGCCGATTTTTTTGTCAATTTTTCTTTTTGGGGGGGGAGGGGAAAAAACCCGTATTTTTATTATGAAAAGGGAATTTTTAAAAGTGAATTTTTGTTGATTGCGTTTGTATCCCTAAGGTTTTTTTAGGCAAGGGAATATTTTGAAAGCTTATAAGAATTGATCAACAATTAAATTCTTTTAGGATTTTTAAATTTGGTTTAAATTTTTTTGACGCGGTGGGCATCAGAATTGGGGAGAATTTTCGTTGGCGAGAAAAGCCCTAGGGGTTTTTTCCACAATCGACGGGAAATTTGAAGTTTTTCCCCTTACCGGGTCTCCCACTCGGTAATAATCTTCGTTGCAGACATTTAAAACCCCGGGTTTTTTAAGTTCTAGTGATTTTTCTCCCATCTCTTCTTCGTTTTGGAACGCACTGAGCCTAAGGTTTTCCGGTGTTTTAAATCTCCCTCTTCGTCTTTCGTTTGGGAATTTTCGCCGTTCCCCAAGGTCTTTGTACAATACGGGTTTTTTCTCCCCTCTCTTCTTTAGAAGGTACCAAAGCCCTAAGTTTCGGGCCGATTTAAAGTTTCTTTCCATCTCTTCGTCTTCAAAAAAAATACGCGAGCCCCAAGGTCTTGGTACCTCATTTAAAGATTCGCGAATTTCAAAATCAAAAATTTCTACGGACGGAATGCCGATTTTTAAACCCCTCGGGTATTTAAAAAAACCGGGAAATATTTCTTCCGTTTGAGTGAGTAAAAGTGCGTCTCCGAAAACACATTGGTACGAGGGTTTTTTAAGGGGGAAATTCCAGTATTTTTTCGGATTAGAAAATAATGCAAAAAGAGTAACAGCCTTGCTTTGAGATGTATTTCCCAAATTTAAGGTTTTTAAAGGAAAGATAAATTTTCGTGTAAGGGATGATCCCTTTTAATTTTGATGATCTTCTTCTTTCAAGAAAACGTTTCCAGGGTCCCCTCTTGGGGAATGCAAATGGGGTCATATTACAGGGGAAAAGGTAGTTTGTCTAACAAATGATTTATGGAACCCAAAATTACTATTGTTTTGGGAAAGCCCGAAGGATTAAATTTTTTTTTTTTTTATCTAGATTGACGGAGGTAATACAAATTGTTGTTGATAAATTTTTGCCGAGCCTGAAACAATCATAAATTTTCATTATGTGTAAGGTGTGGGGGATATAATTTGATAGAAGGTAGGGCTTTTGTTTTTAATTTTGTTATCTACACTGCAGATTCGATGGTGGGTTTAATTGATTGCTTGTAAGGGGTAATTTTTCAGGTTGTGTCGTTTGGGCGGGGGTTTTGTTTCCCGGGGGCGTCGGGTTGTTTCCCGGGAACCTTGGGGGGGTTTCCCGAATTAAAAAAGAAGACAGGTTGGGCCTGATTTTGTTCGAGGGATTTTTTGTAAGGGGTTTCCCATTCGCTATGAAATGACCGGAAAATTTTGCAGAACGACAATTTTAGTGGCTGGGTAATTTGGCCGGGGGACCCGGTACAAAGGGTTTAATGAAAGGCAAAATATTTTAAAAATTTTGTTGGCGAATTATTAATTATTGGGGTTTTTTTACGTACTGTTTGCATTTTCTTGGCCCTCGGGTGTTACGTCGGGCCCAGTGAAATGTAAGCGCGATTAAAAATTGTATTTTCTTTCGAAAGGGTTTTTGGCTTCTAATCTTATTTTAATAAAAGCAGCCCCAAGGCTTGTTAAAAAGTTAGGGTCTTCTAATTTCACGCGGTTTTTAAACGGGGAAATCCGTTAAAAATTTGTAAACGCTTTTTTCGTTTTTTTAACCCGCGAGATTCCACAAACACGGCTTCCCATCAAAATGCCGGTTTTTTTTTACGCCGCGAGAATAAAATTTTTCGTTTTTTGTTTCAAAAAAAGTTTGCCTCTCCCGATATTGATCGATGGATTGTTCGGCCGTAAGTTTTTAAAAACGTCCCCGGTTTTAATTGGAGGTTTTTAAATTACTCCCCTCACCGGGTAAACATTCCCTTTCATTTTTAAAAATTTCTAAATGTTTTCCTTAACCGGAATAGTTTGGTGCTCTTCGGGGAAATTTTTTGTAAAATGGAGAAACATTTTTTCCTAAATTTGGGATTGTTTATACGTTTTTTTCAAAGAAAGGGAATTTGTTGTAAAGGAGTGGGTGGTTTTTTTTTGGTTTCTTTTTACATAATTCCTGAAAATTGGTGAAGTTTTTCGACTTCTTCGTTTTGGGTAAGGGTTTAAACTTGTTCTGATAATTTCCCTAAGGGTTAATTGTGTCTAAGTTCGAAATTCCGGTTTTTCCGAACCTCCTCCGGGTTTCATTTGTTTAAAAAAGTTCGTTAAAGAAGAAAATTTTCCTCTCTATTTGAAGTTTAAATTTTCGTGAATTGGGCTTCTTTTATCGAAATTTGTGTATAAAGATTTGTTGTCCGGGTAGACTCTTTCTGATTGCTGGAAGTTACGGGTTTCTGGAAGAGACCCTTTCGTTTTAAGATTTTTAAAAATTAACTTTTCTTAAACATGAAAAAAACCCCACCACAGACAACCGCATTCCCACACTTTTGGCCAATCCCATTTCCCCAAGGAATGGCCTTTTTTCTCCAATTTTATCTGCGTTCCTTTGCCCGGTCTTCTCTTTCGCGGTCTCCCGGTGGGGTTTAAAAACGCTTTTTTGTTTTATGGAACTCTGGCGGTTCCCAAAAACCGACTTAATTCGTTAATAAACGGCGGAGAAGGAAAATTTTTGGGGGGTAAAAAAAATATTTTAAAATTTGTCATTTAATCCATTTTTTTCGTCCCAATAAAATTTTATTGGTCCTGACTGGTTCGTGGGGAGCTTGAAAATTGGGTTACAATAGGACTTTACTATTCCGGATGTTAGGCTTTGAAATTTAAAAGAATGAATTTTTGCCTTTCCTGGGGGTGGACGTTTTTCACGTGGGATTTGGTTGGGGGTGTCTGTTTTAAAATTTAAATTTTTTTTTGTTGTTGTTTAATTGTAAAAGGGGTCTACTCTTTGGGGATTGGTTGGTAGATTTGATCCAGGAAAAATATTCAGGTCGGGTAAGATTGTATTGGGTTTTTTATTCGTATTTGTTTAGGCAAGGGCTCCGGAATTGCGGGTGAGAAATAATAATTAGGGGAAAGTTTTTTTAAAAGGGCGAAATAACGTCTGGAGAAGGGGATCAACGTTTCCGGTAAAATTTTGGACCTGTAAATTTAAAAGGCTCTTTTTGTCCTACTTTTGGGGTTTTTTGTAGGGACTGCTCGTCGGAACAATTTTTGATTTTTCCTGGAAGGGGGAAGCCACTGGGGTTAAAAAAAAATTTTTAAAATAATATTTTAATAAAACCTAGTGTTAAATAATCCAAGGAATGAAAAAGTGACTCACGTTTAGCCTGGTTTAGTGTTTAAAGAGTTAGGCGGATGAAAATTAATCTATAAGTGCCCTTAAATGTAAAATTTTGCTTTTAATTAAATTTTATTTTAAAAAAGATTGAAGGATGGAAAAAAAGGGGAATGGGAAAAGGGTCTTATACGTAATTAATTCATATCAAAAATTAATCGTAT
Organism: Nylanderia fulva; assembly: GCF_048542155.1. NCBI lineage: Eukaryota > Metazoa > Arthropoda > Insecta > Hymenoptera > Formicidae > Nylanderia > Nylanderia fulva. The sequence continues at coordinate 73,438 of NW_028190406.1, read as the reverse complement.
TTAAGCATAAAGATTTAATTTTTAAAAAATTTTAAGTAAATTTTAATTCTTAGTTTACAAACCTCTTTTCATTGTTTTTAAGGAGAACTAATGGAAAATAAAAGGGAAAAAGGGGTGAAAGGATAGAGGAAGGGGGTTCATTGGCTAGGGGGTTTTTCGGGGCCCCTTTTTTTAAATAAGCGGTTCATTTATAAATACTTAAGAGATTGGAATTTATAGGGGAAAGGGTATATTTTATTGGAGTTAAAAAGGGTTTTAGGTGGTTTAAATTTAAATGAAATAAATTTTAATATGCAAAACTGTATTGGTTTTGGTAAAAAATTCGAACTATTGGGAAAAAAGGTAAAAAAAGCGGAAAAACGATGAGAATAGTGTTTTATCCGGGTAGGCCGGTTCTTGGTCCTTGTCCCTTTAAAAGGGGTAATGCGACTTCACTTTACAAACGTCACCTAAGAACTTGCGAATGACCTTTGACAGGATTTTTTTTTAATGTGTACAAGGAATTCCGCATTAAAATTTGCTAATATGTGTAGGAACAGGGTTTTCATTACATTATAAAATAAGCAGTGATATAATAAAAAACTAAGTAATATTTATTATAATAGGTTTAATAAATTGCGATATCGGTTAAATAATATTGAATAGTATTGATAAAAATGAATAGATCGACGATGGTAACCCCAAAAGTTGCGATGCAATCGTAGATTGAAATAATATCGGAAACGCAGAGAATAGTGGCTTATTTTCATCTCAAAAAAAGGGTTCGACAATTTTTCCGGAGAGATTGCGACGGTTAAGCCCCCAAGGATGGTTTTATCGATAGCGGCTTTCCCTTTTATGATCACGCCGGGCGCCCCGATTTCCTTATTTATTTCGGGCGATACGTAATTTTTGTTCATGCGCTCCGACTTATCTTATTTCTTCTTGGTAGCGATACCCGGTTGCTTCTTTGGGACCACCGTTTACGCGGTTGCAACGGGGCCTTGCAGGTTCAACGTTTTTTAAAGCGTTGCATCCTTTTGCATCATGCTTCTGGAATGTAAACGGTTCGCAACGTCTTTCTAAAACCCTTCTAAAAATCTTTTAAAGTTTCTTGAGAGTTAAAGCCGAGTTCACATAATAAAGCGGGTTTCTTACTAATATTATTTTACGAACGTTTATCTTTATTTTAGGTATTATTATTTAGAAATGTCGATTCCTTTTGCAATTAAAATAAAATGCATTACTTGTAATTTTGTTAATAGATTAAAAAATTTTTTGTTTTAATTTTATATATTTGCATGTAAATGGGTAGGAAAAGCTTAATGTAATTCTATTTTTATTTTATAGTTAGATTTTTAATAAATCATGATAGACAGGTAAAATTTACAATTTACATTTACATTCTTTAGTTATATGTAAAATGATAGGTATCTTGCATCAGGAACGAATTTCTAAAGTAGGTATATAGGGGGGGTTTAAACCCCAGGGGCAAGAGGGGGGGTGAGGGGCGGGCAGAAATCATATTTTTAACTTATGCGAGACTAAATATTTTTTAAATTTAACCGGTTTTTTCAGTAGGTTAGCGATTGCCCATGACTAATAGGTTAAAAAAATTATTTTTGAAAAAGATTGAAATTTTGAAATTTTTTCTGGACGTTACACAAGAGATTTTTTGGGGGGGAAACTAACATTCTGAGAACAAAACTTTTTTTTTGCTGCATGTATTTGTGATGACTGAATCTATAAACGACTAAAAAACTTACTTTAAGTCTGATGTTTTAATCCGGCACAACCCATTTATAAATTTTCTACAAATTGCTCGCTTATTTGAAAAATTTTTTTACCCATAACGTAAGAATTTTTTCTTTTGAATCCAGAGATAGAGTTTTTTTTGGTTGCCATCTTTTATGATCAAAAATTTGTTGTTGTTGTTGTTTCTTTTGTAAGAGCAGATGAAGTTCGATCGATGCGAACCTTTGACATAATAAAATTTTTTGTTATTTATTAATCAAGTGCGTATCGTATGGGAAAATCTTAAGATTATATGAGATTATATAAAATTTTGAAGTAAAGAAAGAGGGGGGTGTCTGCTGCCGAAAATTTCTTATTATAAAGTATGCTTTCTTTAGTGTGCGGATTTAACCCGTTTCTTTCAGCGAATTAGTATTTTAAATGATTACGATTGGTACATTTTATTATTGCGGAAGCGATCTATGAGATTGCGGGGACTTATTGGAGCTCGGGGAAACGAAACTTAATTGAGGGGAGGAATTCGATCGGACTTCATCGCTGTTCGAGATTTCGCTCGCGGAAAATATCGTCGGTGACCGCTGTCGTGTTATACGTGTTGTTTTCTCGATCGGTCGTGACACCGCGCGATATCTTGACGTGGCCTATTGTCCTCTGTCCGTACTCAAACGTTCTCAAGACTAATCCGTTTTTATTGTCGCCGAATGTTTACGTTCTGAGGTTCACAGCCGTTAAAACAAATATTCCAAGGGTAAATAGCTAGAGTGTCCGTTGTCGAAATTTTTTTGTGAGGAATATATTTTCTTTTTTTTGGTCTTCTGATCGGTCTTCTTTCCCCGGTATCCGACCTATTGAAGGTTGATTCGTGAGAACCGAAAAATTAAAGCGTCCACGACCCCCAACGAAACAGAGACCCTTAAGATGGAATCCCAAAACCAAACAATGAGTTGCGCGAATTCACGAATTGTCCCTAGAACAATTACGCGAAGAATTAGATAGCTGGGATTTAAAAATGGGGGGAAATTACCCGTCTTGCGAGGGGCGGCTGACAAAAGATCCGTTGCAAGCAATTAGGGAGGTGGAGGGCCATCGCCGACTTCGGAACGGAAGGCGATTGATAGCGGGGACAATTGCGCGTCGGGCGAATCGAGTGGCGGGGACGGTCATTTAAAGGGCGATCGAGTCCGAGTTCGGAAGGGGGAATTCGGGGAAACATCTCTTGAAGCCTCCGCTACTGCAGCTGCCGAGACGCGAAATGGAAATTTCGTGCGCCCGCACGCGTACCGACTCCGCGGGCCGACGTATACTAAATGATGCGTTGGTGGAATCTTAAATTCTCAGGCGTCCGAGATTGCGACGCGGAAGCCTTCCTACTGCGTATCGAGGAAGGTCGCGCCCTATTCACGGCTACCGATGCCGACATATTCCTTTCTTCATCCTTCATCTCCAAATGTATTCCTTTCTTTCTGAACGGAACAGCTCTATGTTGGTACCGGAACGAGCGCGGACGGTGGCGTAACTGGAAAGAGTTCGAAACGTCGTGGCGTGCGCGGTTCGGTATCCGGACTTTCAGTTCGCGTTACGAGAAGACATTCAGAGACGCACGCAGGGGGAATACGAGTCGATTGCCGATTTCCTCACTTATATTCACGCGATGTTTGAGAGACTGAGTCCGCCGTAGAGTCTGGAAAAACAACTTAATCAGGCTCACCGGAATATGTTGCCACGGTTGCAAATCTTAGTACAGCGTCGCGACTTGTATGACTTCGCTTCACTGGAGAGTCAGGCTACGCGGGTAGAGCAAGGGTACGAGGCCGCGAGTCGGTATCGTGCGCCTCCACCGCCGGAGCAAATGATTTTCCCGGATCTCGCGTATCGGGCACCGCCAAAGGGTTCTAAGAAAACTCCAGTACAGCGTCGCGACTTGTATGACTTCGCTTCACTGGAGAGTCAGGCTACGCGGGTAGAGCAAGGGTACGAGGCCGCGAGTCGGTATCGTGCGCCTCCACCGCCGGAGCAAATGATTTTCCCGGATCTCGCGTATCGGGCACCGCCAAAGGCTTCTAAGAAAACTCCAGTTGTCGCGGCTGTTGGATTAACGGATAACATCCCCGAAAATAAGCGCGCCAAAAGACGCGCGCGAAAAGAGCCGCCCGCAAAACAAAGGCGCAATCTAATTCCGCACAAATGAATAGCAAAGCCGCCGCGTCCACGAGTAACGCCCCGTCAACGAGCCACGCGAACCCTGCGAAATCGTCCGGCAAATGCTGGAACTGCGACAAGACTGGCCATATCGCGCGAGAGTGCGCGGAGCCGCGACGCGTGTATTGCTGCGAGAAGGTTAACGTTACCATCCGAACGTGCCCGACATGTGCGGGAAACGAGAACGGGAATTACTAGGGCGGGCCCCGGTGATCCTTCTTCATAGTTTCCGAAATACTCAGAAAAGGCTCGCGCGGAGGTCACGAGCGAGGCCTCTAGCTTGTCGTACAGCTCGCTCAGTGCCGACGCACAAACGCTGTCGCATCTCCTGTACTGCGCTATCATTCTGGGAGGCGAGTCGTTACAAAGCCCTGATAAATTTGGGGTCAAATAGAACAATCCTCGGCGCCGCGGGTATAAAAATTATTTGCCGGTTGGGATCACCGACTAACCGCGATCACCTTACCCAAATTCGAACCGCGAATGGACAAATAGCGGAGGTACGTGAAAAGGCAGAGATTACGCTTCAAGTAGAAGGTCGAAGCCGCGACGTATCCGTGTGTTTGCTGCCGAGTTTAGCCGTCCCGTGTATCTTAGGGGTCGATTTTTTGCGCGCGTTCAAGGTGATAGTAAATTTTGCTGCCGCGGAATGGTATTTTGCCGACGAATCGACGTGTAGGTACCCCATTCTCCCCCCCGTCGACCACCACCTTGCCGTGGTGGGGGGGGGGGCTCACCCTTCGCAAGGGAATAGCCTCCGACCACGCAAGGAGAAAAGTCTACAGATGGAAAAAGTTCGAGCGGTTAGACCCCGAGGGATATCAGGACGCGTGGGACAACTACAAAGAGAAGAGAGATGACCTACGCGTCCTGATAAGGAAGGCAAAGGCGAGAGCCTGGGATGAGTTGCTCTCCCACCTAGATGAGGACCCGTGGGGGCGCCCCTATCGCATAGTACTCAAGAAATTGAGAAGGCGGGGGCGCTCCAATCGCGGAGTCCCTGGACCCCCAATTTGTTGGCCGAATCGTCGACACCCTATTCCCGCGGGAAGAGGGTCAGTTAGACCCAATTCCGGAGCGGGAGTGGGAGTGGGACGAGGAGGCCATGGGGGTCACGGAGGGGAGCTTAGGAACGCCATCAAAAGATAAAACCAGGGAAAGCCCCCGGTCCGGATGGCGTTCCTGGGAAAATCTGGGCTCTCGCCTATCGGGGTCTTGCGGGACCCATGCGGAGGATGTACAACGAGTGCCTCCGCATGGGTCGATTCCACGAGAATGGAAGGAGGCAAACGTGGTCCTCCTTCCTAAGGAGTGCAAGCCGAGGGATGTACCCTCGGCGTATAGGCCAATCTGCCTGATAGACGAGGCGGGTAAGATCCTAGAGAGGATCATAGCTGACCGCCTCGTCTATCATTTGTCCTGGAGGGTCCAAATCTTAGCCAGGAGCAGTACGGCTTCCGGGTCGGACGGTCCACGATAGATGCAATTCTTCGGGTCCGTTCGATCTCGGGGCCGTGACGGAGGAAGGCGGAGTGTTGCTTGCCGTATCGTTGGACATATCCAACGCATTCAACACCCTGCCATGGCACCGGATTGGGGCGGCCCTGGAGTATCACCGGGTCCCCCATATCTGGTGTCAATCCTGGCGGACTACTTCCGGGATAGGCGATTGGCCTATACTGATAGGAACGCCGAAGAACAAAAGCGTCATATGACATGCGGGGTTCCGCAGGGGTCGTACTTGGCCCCCTGCTGTGGAACCGCGCATATGACGCTGTTCTTCGGCAAGCCCTCCCCTCCGGCTGTCACACGTGTGTTACGCTGACGACACGCTGGTGATGATGGCCGGAGGAGTCTCGTGGGAAGACGCAACCGCTCGAGCAAACATGGCGGTGCATCGCGTTGTGCGGCTCATAAGCAGATGGGGCTCAAAGTGGCGCCCCAAAAGACTGAGGCCATCTTTTTACATGATGGCTCTCACGGGGCGCCACCAAGAGCCCACATCAGTGTGGAGGACACCTCGATAGAGGTGGGGGCCTGCCTGAAATACCTGGGCCTCCACCTCGATAGCAAGTGGACCTTTCGGAACACTTCCGCCGTATATTCCCCAAGGTGGAAAAAACAGCAATGGCGCTACAGCGCCTGCTGCCCAACCTTGGGGGACTTGGCGGGAGTGTCCGAAGACTGTACGCCGGAACAATCCATGCCATGCTCCTATACGGAGCCCCGGTGTGGGTGAAACGCCTGGAGGCCACCCGCGGCCCAAGAGACGCCGTAAGGCAAGTCCAAAGGCGGGTGGCTAACAGGATATGCCGGGGCTACCGGACAGTGAGCTGGGTGGCCGTGGGGTACTCTCCGGAGTGCCCCCAGTGGAGATGCTCGCCCGCATGTACGCGGACGTATACACGCGTACGCGTGAATATCAGCGGGCGGACATCATAGTGACGGACGGAGTCCGGCGTGCAGTGAGGGTCCACTCCCGACGGGCGCTGATACAGAAATGGAAGGACAGCCTCGAAGATCCGAGGCTGCCAGGACAGCGCACCGTCGGGGCTATACGACCCTGTCTAGAGAACTGGCTAGACAGGGTCAAAGGAGGGGTGTCTTTTCACACAACGCAGGTACTCACCGGACATGGTTGTTTCGGTGAGTACCTGCACAGAATAGGAAAAGAGCGCACAACGCGATGCTGTCACTGTGGCCACGAGCGAGACACCGCTCAGCACACACTCGAAGAGTGTGCTGCCTGGGCGGGTGAGAGAGAGGAGCTCGTGGCCACAGTGGGGAGGGATCTGTCATTGCCCTCAATAGTGAGGGCAATGACAGACAACGAGGAGGCCTGGAAGGCGTTCTCCTCCTTCTGCAGCAAAGTTATGCTGCAGAAGGAGGGGGCAGAGAGAGAGAGGGAGAGAGGAGTAACGGAGGACGGGGACGTGCCCCCTCTTTCCATGGGCACCGGCGGGGCGTGCCCGTTTGTGGGTGTCGGGGATCGGGGGGGGGGAGGCGCCCCCGGTGGGGGGGAAGGAGGAGACACGGAGGGGGGAGGTGTGCCCCCTCCCGCTCTCCCACCGCCGATGGGCGTGCCCGTCGTGCGGGGGCGGGGGTCGGGGGGGGTACAACCTCCGAAGGAGAGGAGAAACAGAAGCGGAGGGCGGGGCTGGGCTTTCCCTTTCCGCGCCGTCGACGAGCTTGCTCGTTTGTGGCGGTGCGGATCGGGGGGATCAACCCCAATAACATACCTGCGTCGAATTTCGACGCAGGATAAGATTCCCGGGGGGAGCTGGGGACAATTAAGTCCCTAATGCCCCCCCCTGGAGCCTCACGAGAGCGGGCGGGCGGGCGTGACCCCACTCTGGGGGTGCTCCCGCGCGTTTGGCAGGTAAACCTCCTCGGCTGCGGTCGATTCCCAACTCCCAAGGGAGCGGAGGGAGTCGCAGCCGGGGGGGCCGAGGGGGGGCCACGTGTCCCCGCCGGGCAGGCTCCGCCTGTCCGGTCGGGGCGCCTGGGTCCCCCTCTGTGAGGACGTGACGTGCGGGGCCCTCTCACCGGAAGCCACGAGGCACCGGTGGGAGGGCAACGTCGTCCATGGAGAGGGTTTCTCTCCTTCTGAGAGAGACCCCCTGGTGAGGGCCTCCGGAGTGAATGCCGAATCCCCACTCCTTCGGAGGGGGAGGGAGCACCACTCGAGCCGTGACCCCGCCCCCAAACTCTTTGGGAGGGCGCGACGTGAAGTTGATACCGCCCTGCGTCGCAACCGCGAGGACCCCCGCACGATGTAATTCGCGGGGGGGGAGAGTGTCGCCTTCAGCGGCACTCTCCCAAGGAGGGATAAGGCGGAGGGGGGGCGAGACGGCATGGGATCCCAGCACCCCCTGCCGTCCCCCATAACGCCCAAAGAAGGTTATCCGCGTGGGTTTTTGTGAGGTATGTTTTGGGCCCCCTGACCGTCCTTCGTGGTGGGCCAAGGGAACAGAAGTCCCCCATAACCATCCGCTCTCTTCCGGGAGCGGGGGATCCATGAGGGATTCCCCGCCCCAAAAAAAAAAAAAAAAAGGGGCTTGGTTATAAATCCGGGAGAAAAAAGGGAAGCCGGGACAAACTCGCCGCAAAATTTTAAAGGAGACCCTTAAGGGAAAAGGGGGGGTTGGATAACCGTCCAGTAAAAGGCCAAAAAATTCGAATAGTGGGCTCGGGGAGTCCATCCCCTGACGGGGGCGGTGGAAGAATAGCCCCCTTTCGAAATGTGAGCAGGGGGGAGATCCGACGGGAGACATAAAATCTCCCCAAATGGATGGGTCCCCTGGCCAGATGCCCCCTTGTTGCGGCCAAACCCGTCTGGTTAGGGGGGGGACGCATAAAAATAGAGTGGGCATGTCCAAGGGACGCTGTTGGAGCGGGGCCCCCTGCGTGTTACGGTTTGGGAGGGGGGCCACGCAGCAACGATTCCCAACCGCCCCATCGGAGAAACCAATGTCCCATGCGGGAAGGGGGGACATGTTCCAAAGAGTGAAAGGGGGGATTTTAACTCCCCGGTGTGTAGGGACGAGGCCCCCCGGCAAAACACCGGACGGGAAAAAGGCCTGCACACCGGGCAAAAAGGGATTGAGGAGGGGCCCTAAACAAGCTGAAACCGGGGGGGTGAAAATTTGGGACGTGTTAGTTTTGTCCGCTCGGGGGCGGGGGGCCTTTATGGAGGGGGGGGGGTTGTTAGCGGTATCGTTGGATATCTCCAACGCTTTAAAACCCCCCCCCCCTGGCCCCGGGTATCCGAGGCGCTCGACATACACGGGGGCCCCCCGGTACCTGGCAGCCATTGTAGGGGCTACTTCCGGGACAAGAAGATAACTTTAATCGAGGGGGGGGCCCAAATGTATGCGAGAGGGGGCAATGTTTTTGGGGGGGTTCCGCGGGGATCAGTACTTGGCCCGCTCCTGTGGAACCTCACATATAACTCGGGGGGGGGAAACCAACCCCCCCCCGGCGTAAAGCATTTTTAGGGGGACATACGCTGATACTGGGGGGGGGGGGAAAGACTGGGGGGAAAGAAAAAGGCGTTAGCGGAGTTGGCTGGAGACGGGTCGTGCGCAGCATTAAAAAACTGGACTGGGGGGGGTGGCGCCCCAAAAAACGAAGCTGTCCCCTTTTAAAAATGGACGCAAAAGAACGCCACCCGGGGCGAAGTTTAAAGGTGGGGGGAAAAAAACCCTGTCGGGGTGGGGGCTCAGATAAAATATCGGGGCCCTTTCTTGGAGGGGAAAAGGGGAAAATTCCGGAACCTTAAAACCGGATCGCCCGAGGTGGGGGGCGGGCGGGGATATCAAAGTCCCCTTTCTTGCCGAACCTGGGGGCCCCAAAAGCGGGTGTTGCAGGCTGTATCCCGGGACGCCCAAGGATGGTATTTGTACGGATCCCCAATAAAAGGGGGCCCAAAATTGGGGGCCCACCCGCAAATTGCGGGACAAATGTATCAAGTGAAAAAGCGGGTGGCAAACCGCGTTTTCCCGGGGATACCTTTTCCGGTGAGCGGGGACAGCTGTGGGAGTGATGGCAGGGTTTCCCCCCCCCGAATTCTAGTAACATTGCACTCGCTTGTAAAAGGGGGATTGCGGGGGTTGGGGGAGAAGGGGAAAAATTCCCACGGAAAGGGAAACCCGGCGTCACTAAAGGTCCCCCCGGCAGGAGGGGGGGTCGACCGGGGGATAGGGGTCTTGGAGAGCCGGGGCCCCCCGGGGCAGCAAATTGGGGGGATCCGCCCTGTCTACGCGAGGGGGTAGACGGGGAAAAAAGGGGGGGGGTTAAAAATTAAAAGGATGGCACAAGTGTTCACCGGGCAGGGGTTGCTTCGGTGAGTACCTGGGCCTTTATCGGAAAGGAGCGCACGACCCGTTGCGCCATTGGGGGGACGAGCGGGACAAAAGGCAGCACACACTGGAGGGGGGGTTGTGCAGGGAAACCCAAAGAAAGGAGGGAGTCGTGTCCGCGGTGGGCGCGGACCTTTCGCCCCCAAACCGTAATTGCGGCGGGGGGGGAATGAGGAAAAAGGGGAAGCCTTCAAAAAAAGGGGTTTTGGGCGAAGGAGGGGGGGAAAGGGGGGGGGAGGGGGGGCGGAAGGAGGAGTCTGAAGAGAGGGAAGGGGGGGAGGAAGAAGAAAAGGGGGGGGATCGCCCCCCCCCCCCTGGGACCCGGGCGGGGGATGAAAAAAACGTAAAGCCCCCCAGGATGAAACAAAGGGGGGGGGAGTGGGGGGTGAACGCATTGGGCTTCGGCCCCATCTCCCTCCCCCCGGGGCCCGGAGAGAGGGAAGCGAAAAAAAGAGGGGGTGATGAGGGGAGGATGGAAAGGGGGGGATCTTCCTGGCATAGGGGTCCCCCCTTCCCCCCTGGGGGGGGGGGGGGGCCCCCCGGGCCCCGCCGGCGAGGGATTTAGGTCCCTGGGCCGGGGTGGGGTCCCCCCTTTTTTCCCCCGGGGTCGGCCCCTTTCCCCCCCCCCCGGGGGGGGGGGAGAGGTGGGGGTTTTTCTTTCCCGGCGGGGGGGGCCCGGCCCTGGTTCCTTTTGGAACGGAGGGGGGGCCCTATGAGGGGTTTTTGGGGGACGCCGTCGGGCCTTACGGCCCGGGGCCCCCGACCGCCCCCCGGGGGGGAGGGGGGGGGGGGGGCTTTGGGCCCCTTGCCCCCCGCCCCGGGGGTTAAAATTTAAAAAAGCCGGCGGGGGGCGGGGGCCCTTTGGGGCCCCCCCGTCCCCCGGGTTCTTCAAGGAAGACCCCCGGGGTTTTGAGTCGGGTGCCGGCGGCCGAGCCCTGAATCCCCTTGGGGTGGGGTGGTTTCCACGGGGACCCGGGAGAGGGATGGAAAGGGGGGGTCAGGGGCCCTTTGGCCCCCTCCCCCTTTTTAAAGGGGGCCCCTTCCGCGAGGGGGAGGGGCTGCCGCCCCCCCCCGAGGGAAAAACGCCCCGGGGGGGGCCCCAAAAAAGGGGTAGCGCAGGTTTAGTTTTTTTTCCCCCAAACTTTTTTTTTGCGCCGCCAAAATTTTTCCTCCGAAAAAAATAGGGGAGGGATTGAAAAAAAAAGTTTTAAAAAATTTTTTTTTAAAAAAAAATTTTAAATTTAAAAAAATATCTTTTCGATCGCATATTATCTTCCATTTCTTTTGGCCCCAGTTGCGAGCCACAAGCGAGGGGGGATTTTTATCCACTGAATCCCCCCTTGTTGTTTTTCCCCCAAATAGTTGACGGTCTTTTTTTTTTGAAAAGGTTTAGCGGGACGATTTTCTCGTTGTTTGATGAGTACATTTTCGGAATGTCGTATGAAAAACAAAATTTTAAAATTTTATTTTAAGTCCTAGAAATCATTTTTTGGAGATTCGCACTTGGTGTAAATCAATAGGGGGATTCTCGACCCCATGTATATCAGGGAAAAAGAGGGGCCACCCTGATCTGGAAACACGCAATTTGTCCGCCAAAAACCCCCTTTAAAAAACCCCTTTTTTGTCAAAATTAGAATCTAAGAGGTTCTAAAACCCCGGGGAAAAAAAGGGGGGGGGGGTAAAGGGGGGGGGGGAACGGGGGGGGAAAGGGGGGGGGGACGTAGGGGGGGGGGGTCTTTTTAGCAGAAAGTTTTTTTTAAACCCAAAGGGTTCCCCGAAAAGAGTCATGTTCCCCCTATTTAAAAAACAAAAAAAAACTTTTCTATTACAGAAAATATCTATTACAAATAAAAAGGGGCATCTTTTAAGATGCTTTACAAGATGGGGGAAAAATTTGGTTATCCCGACGGTCCTGGCCTTATTGGGGGGCGTAGCAAAAGGGGAGATGCGCAATTTTTTTCCAGATTTTTGGAAAATTTCGACCCCCTGGGAATTGGTGCAACATTAAATGGCCCGAATTGGGGAAAAAACAATTCCCCTTTATCAAAGTATATCAGAGTATTGGGGACTTTTTTGCTTGCATTTCCCCAAGGTTAAAATTTCGCCGCAAAATTTAAAAACTGACATTGCGCTTTTTAACTATTTTTGTCAACAGCCCAACACTGACTGAGGAAGGTGGGGCCTGCGGGGACCATTTTTCGCCCATATTTTTAGGCGGGGGAAATGAGCTCGGTCAAAGGATTTAAAAATTTTACAAAAATCGAAGTGAATTCGGAAATAATAAATTTTACTATGGAAAAAACGAGGAAATTTCAATCCCGGGGGGGTCGTACAGCTGCAACGAAATAAATTTTGAAAAGGCTTTTTTCCAAAAAAATAATGCGTTGGGGAAAAGGTGGGACATGACGATTACCCAACTGCTCCCGCAAATTTTAAAACGATAGAAGCGAGATAAGGGTTTTCCACAAAGAAAATTTTGCCCAACAAATTGAACGTGGGGGTTTTTAAAAACGATACGAAACCGGAAAAGGATACAAAACGGTGGAAAATTAAATTTCAACGTAAAAAATTTATCCCTAGATGTAACGTAAACCCCGGTGCATACAGCAACGGAAAAAGTTCACACGTCACGAATTTTCCCCGGGGTACCACCAGGGTAAAAAGATATCGGAACCGCCGGGCAGATCATTTCTGCCGGTCTTCGTACGGACATTACTGATTAGTGTTACGCGTTACGGAAATGGGAGGGAAGTTTTGGCCGTTTCGAGGTGAAGAGAAACAGTTAGTTTGCACGTACGACGGCGGGCACCTCGTGCGACGGGAGCTCGTGTGAATAAAAGACACGAAGACACAATCGGCAGCAGCAAACATTCGCTAAATCAAATAAAACGCGAAGAAGAGACTCCCTCGTCAAACGTTGTGTTTTTACAATCTTTGGGATTGGGTGCGTCCCCATCTAAACCCAAGGGGACTGAGTTCTCAAAATCGAGGAAGAGCCATCTTTGAAAATGCATATCAAGATTGAGACTCAAAATTTACAACCCGTTTCCCAAAACACAACATTTGGACACAGCGACGAGTTTAAGGGAGAACTGCGGTTAATCACCCAGTGGGATCCAATGAAAACTTTGGCAAATAAATTGGTCGAATTATGTTTTTACAAATTTTATATGAGCTTGAGGGTGTGGATTTGATCGCAACAGAAAGGGGGGAATAACAAATTGCTGAAAAACTAGTAAAATGTCGTCGAAAAGAAGCGTGATTATGCGAAAACAGACTAGGATCCCCCGGGACTACTGTGAATGGATATTCAAATTTTTGGGTGTGCCGCTGCAAATGTGTGGTTTTTGTGAGTTTTACAAGCGGGGGTTTTAAAATGGGGGTCATGAGTTGATCTTATCCCGAGCGCGCAACGATAAAAATTGCTGTATGGAAATCGGCATTGGAGCTGTGGGTAACATATTCAAGATACAATGCGATGAAAAGGTGTTGTTGAGCAAAATTAGAATGTCGAGCTGCGCGCCGGAAAAGCCGACGTACCTCGCATGGGTTTCCGCTCGTGAGATCATAGAGTTTCGCTTTTTTTGCAGGAAAGACCAAGCATTCGTGGGGTATTAAGACCGCGACCCCAAATGGAGAAGCCGCGATACGTAATTTGTTCTGCAGACAGGGGCCCGGGAACCTCAGGGCGGAATTTCGAGCCGATTCGACGAAGTACATTTAAACCAAAAGTGAAAAAAATATATTGAACTCGAATGTTATCCGGACGAAAAATATGATCTGGATTTGATTTAAAAAAAGAGGCGATTTGTATGAACGGGATGCACGTTTTGCAAAATTATTACGAACGAGATCTCGAGCCGGTTAAACCCTCTTGTTATTTCTACGTCACGGTCCGTTTGTGATTATGAGTGTTCTCACAAAAAAAAAATCGGTCAAAAGACAACGGGGAGTAGATTAGGGGGTTGAGTGTAAGGAAAATATACTTTAAAAATACCACAGTATTGGGCTCATCATGCACGATCGCGTGATTAGTACAACCCGTAAAAACCCAACCGGGGGGGGGGGGGGGGGGGGTTGGGGGGGCGGGGGGGGGGGGGGGGGGGGGGGGGGGGGGGAAAAACACCTAAAAAAGTTTACAAAAAATCGCGGGAAGAGGGGGAGGAGGATAAAATAAAACAAGATGATGTGAGAGTCGAGAGTTGTAATACCCTTTTGACTGGGTTTACATGAAGAGATCATGTTGCACCAACGTTTGTCGATTGAAGGGTTTTCTGAATAACGTTTTTTGTGAGGGAATAAAATTTTATATTGGTGGGGGGGGAGGAAAAAAAATAACAAAGGAATAGTATGTAAAAAATATGTTTATTTAAAAAACGGTGATCGTGCGAGGGGCCCACCCCCAAATTTAAAAAATGTAAATACATTTGTAAGCGCGATTTTTTTAAAGTTTTTACAGTTTAGAGGGATATGTAGGATCTAACTTATTAAGGGAGGTAACCTTCATTATTTGGCACCAAGGTTCCCCTGTGAAACCTTCTAATGAGCTAAACCCCTAAATTTAGCTAGCCATTTCGCTTTTTGATCCTTTTAATACACGAAAAGGGAAATTTTTCATCAAAGTATCTAAGAAATCCTTTTACCCCTTTCTCCTAATTTTATTTAACCCCACTTTTAAATATTTCTTTTTTTTTCTTTCCCTCCTTCCAATTATATTTCTGCAATTCGATTTACCCCCTTTTCCTAAAAATTTAATTTATCCTCAATATTTAAAAAAAATTTCTTTTTTACTTCACGAGGGTCGTACTTCTAAGAAATTTTTTTCCCCTTCTCCTATATTTTAAAAATGAGGTTACTGATATTTGTACTTTATAGATCAGTTTTTTGTCGATTGTTTTTAAGGTGGTCCTTTTTAATACCCTCGAGGGAAAAAGTACTGCACGATAGAAGCAGCAGCATAAATTACAAAATGCCCCAGGACTGAGAACGTTTGGGGGAGAAGAAAGCGACGAGTAAGTATAAATTTTTTTATTTTGTATTATACTTTATCTTTTATATTTTTTATTTTTATTTTTTTTATTTTTAATTTTTTTTCGAGTTATAATTTTTTCTAATTTTTTTTAGCGTTTTGCTGGGCCTCATGCAGTTCGTATTTGGCACGACGATACGCATGGACAGCACAGAATTTAAATTTCTCGAAATCGGCATCAGAGGGGATCTGCCGAGTTACGGGGAGATCGCCATAGGAGATATCGGGGAAAACAGTTTAATTTACTTCTTCGACAAGGGGGAAAAAGGGACTTACGAGCAACGTCACGCTATTCAAAATTATCTAAACAAGGGACCCCCCCAAACAAAAATGTGTAAAATTTTCCTAAGTGTCGGGCGCTAATAGTGCGATTTCACAAGATAACGACACCAGATCATAAGTCTCTAATCAGCGGCCCGTGCGCATGATGATGGTCGATCGACGTTAACGTGTAGTTCGAGCTCGATTCATGGAAATCGAAATAATGTTTGATCGATTGACGAGCTCTTTGACGGTCGATATCATGTAACACAATTCTCAATTTGGCATCCACTGTACGGATGCTAAAAAAATTGCCGAATGCGTTACGCGTAGCGACGTCTTCAAACAGCACCAATCGTCGATTGCGAGCTAGTGCTTAGTCTGTAGTTCTTAATATGAAAATAAAAACTTTATATATAATTATGTATTAAAAAAGACAAATAAATACTTATATTATATTAATAGTGTACTTTATTTGCGCGCCACCGCTACATATTTTGCAAGAGATATTATTTTTGCAAGGACATTGTCGCCAGCAGGGCAGCGAGAAAAAAAATAGATATTTAATCTTACAAGTTAGAGTAAGAAGGGCCGACCCGCTTGGATCCGGCGGGGCCCCAGCGAGGGGAAAATCGATAATTGTATTGCGAGGCGCACGGAGGGTCTCTTAAGAGACAGAGAGAAAAGAAGCGGGCCGAAAGCGCGAGAGAGACGACGCACGAATTCGAGAGTGAGAGAGACGGCAAACTAAGACGCAGCGCGGGAGAGTGAAAGACGCAGCGTGAGAGGAGAGGACGGCAAATATGACGCCGGTGAGGTGAGAGGGGACGGGAAAAAAGGGCGGGTTCGTGCGAAAACGCTGCGCAAGTGAGCGGCGAGAGACATTCGGCGGCTCGAGTAGCGGCGGAGAGATTAGGCGGATCGAGTTTGCGGGGGCGGCGAGAGAGATTAGGGGGTTCGAAATAGGGCGCGGGGGAGAGAGATTAGGCGGCTCGAAGTAGCGGCGAGAGAGCGCGAAGGGGAAAGGAAGGCGAGAGAGGCGCGAAAGGAGAAAGACCCCGAAGGAGAGAGAGGCGCGGGAAAGGAGAGAGACCGAAGGAGAGGGGAGGCGCGAAGGAGAGAGGGCGCGAAGGAGAGAGACGCGAAGGGAAGAGAGGCGCAAAGGAGAAAGGAAAAGAGGGCGCGAAGGGGGATCATTTTTTTATTTAAATTTTTTTTTTGGAGCGGGATGTTTGCAAGGGATGGGAAAAAGGTTATTTAATAAATTTTTTATATGATTAAAATATAGGTTTTATTCCCTTTTTTTAAATGTTTATAATACGCCAGCATTAGCATTATTAAGGGGTACCACGTGGGTTGCCGGTTTTGATTTACACCTCTGGTATGTGGTTGTGTGTGTGTGTCACAGCAGAGATAAGGACCCCACGGTTCGTCACTCCAGCGTATTTTTAGACTCCAAACCTCCTTAATGTGTGTATGTGTTGGTGTGGTGTGTGTAAATAAAAAAATAAAAAAACTTATATGTAAACTAAAATTTTAAAAATATAAATAATTAAAAATTTTTCAAAATAATATAAAAAATAACAAAATATAAAATAAAGATATAAAAAAAGAAAAATAAAAAAGAAACCTTAATTATAAAATGGGTGATTGCGGGGTCGAGGGTTGTGGCGGTTGACGGCGGCGGCGAGAGAGAGCCGGCGGCTCGAGGGGTGAAACGGCGAGAGAGGCTCACGTGGTGGGCTGTGTCGGCACCTGCACACAGAAAAATAATAATTATTGTAAAAATTTTTTTTTTACTTTTGAATTTTTATTTTATATATATGTGGGCACGGCGATGTAATGTCGAGACAGCCGACAATATGTCTGAACCTCCGGAAACCCCCTTTATTTTGCTCCCGGGAAGCTTGTCCCACAAATGTTCATACGAGATAGCCGCACTTGCAGTAAAACCTCTTTTGGGAATATATTGCAGCTGTTTAGCACTTAAACTGAGAATGTCGGAAGCACTTGATAGCTGACAAACATCTTGCACCTCGAATGAGGAGAGCGTGCGCTCGCGTGATCACCGTACTATGACCTGGCAGGGCCAGCATTGGTCTTCATTAATACCCCGGGATCATCCCTTTGTTCTTCAACGCGGATGTAATTCGCAGGAATATTTGCGATAATTACCCGCTGATATTTCTTAGAAATACATAGATACAGCCGCCGCCGGATCATGGGTTACCTCCCGTGGTGTTAACTTTCACCTCGTCGCAAGCGCGAAGACATGTCTGCGAGGGTCGCAGGCACCCAAACGTGTTCGCCCACCGATGACGCAAACTTTCCCCGCTGATATTTCTTAGAAATATACAGAAAACGTATAGATCAGGCAGCAGCCGGGGCTCAGCGGGGCCACGTATGGGGGGGGGGGGAAAAGAAAAACGCACCCCTTAGTACATAGATATCTGATTGTCGGCGCTTGCTAAAGAAACGGCGGAGCCCTTTTGTTCTTAATAATTCTTAGAATTGATTACCAGAATTTTTACCTTATCTTGGTTAAAGATATTGCTTAATAGATATCTTATCTTGTAATAGATATATGTTTTATATTTGTTTATAAACATATCAGGTAACATGAGCCGATAAGAGGCCTTATCAGTAACCTGAGCATAATATAAGCTTATCAGCTGATAAGGCCCCCGTCCCCGCGTGACGTCACCCTCCTCGGCCCCCGATTCCTTTTCGCCCCTCACCCCTCCCCCTATTGCCCCTGGTTCTAGAACTCGTGTTGTATACCTACTTGTCTCAAACTCTTCCGGTCTATCTGTACATATTCACTTTATACCACGCATATTTAAATAAATTTTGAAACCTGGCGATGAGAAATGATAATGTGTTAAGATTGTATTCAAAATATTATTTCTAATATGAAGTCTATTCGAAGATCTAACAACAAAACGCAGTAATCAGAAAAATGTTTAATAAAATTTTTCAATAATCGAAAGCCATATACATCTAATAATTGTATTTGTCATTTTTGTATCAATAGAACCCTAATAATATAAAGTTCACATACTTATATTACTTTTCTGAAAAAAAACAAAAATTTTTCTATTTTTTTTTGGTTAAAATACCCCGATGGGTTCCC
Source organism: Nylanderia fulva (assembly GCF_048542155.1). Lineage (NCBI taxonomy): Eukaryota > Metazoa > Arthropoda > Insecta > Hymenoptera > Formicidae > Nylanderia > Nylanderia fulva. The sequence goes on along the minus strand of NW_028190406.1, from coordinate 55,221 downwards.
ACCTTGACAAAGTCCCGCGCTGATGGGGTGTGGGGAGGGGTCGGCGGGCGAAAGAAGAATAATTCCACCCGTTCAGGGTGTGTGACCGACAGCCTGGGCCCCTTGGTCGGTCCGGCTGCTGGGGCGGGTGGAGGGGCTTGAGGGGGCGCGCGGGGGCCGCTCGCTCAGGAGATGGCAACCGTGTGCGCCGGACAAAGCGGAACCTCCCCAAGCTAAAGTGTGTGCAACCGTGCTGAGGCTGCAGGGCCCGTAAGGGGTTTACGTCACTAACGGTGCCTCTCGGATACCGGGCGGACCTTCGAGAGTATCGGGCCAAGCCCTGGGCATTCGCGGCTCTGCCCAGTCATTACCGCGCGGCCGCGGTACTCGTTGTCACCGGGGGGAAAATATGAGTACAAGTCAAAATCAAAATGAAACTTTTTGGAAGTCCTACAGGGCGTGGCCACCTTAGGTGACGAACGACCTGGAGGAGAAGCCCGAGCAATTCGGGGGCAGAGCCAAATAAGGCCCAGCCACCAATCGCTAGGGTTTGTTATAGCGGAGCGGCAAGGCGACGCCCATAAAAAACAGAAGCAGATGGAGGCAAAGGGGGAAGCTGCAAAGCCCCCCTCGGAACTGACATCTGTTTCGACAGTTACTCCAGGACGGGGAGCGAGCTTTCTGGGGCGGTAAAGCGATCAGATCGGAGCATAGCACACCCAGTCCTGGCCAGTAACACTCAGTTGGGCAAAAGGCCGAAAGAGTAACTGATCAAGGACTTTTGCCCAATTGACTCCGGTCTTGTGAGGGTTGCCCTGGTTCCCTGGCTTACCCTGACAAAAGACTGGAAAAAGACGAGGCATCGCTTCTGAAAGAAACGGTCAGGAGGCGTATCCTTTGCTTAGCAAGGGGTACCAAAGCTCCTACTTTCAGAGGCACCTCGGATAGGGATGGGGCAGTTGTCTTAACTGCACGAACAAGGAAACTGAGGAGTGGCTTAGAAGCCTAATCTCAGAAATCAAGATCAATGGGATCGAACTGCGTGCACTGCGGATCGATGAGCTCCCTAAGAGACATCGAATCGTAGTGCACGTGAGGATCCCACAATACCTGTCAAGGAAGCGTTGGAGCTACTTGACAGGCAGAAGTAGGCATCCAGTCACCGGACTGGGTGATCGCGAAGGGTAGCGAAAGCAGGAAGCCCGAGCACCCACTTCGCTGCCCTTTTGGGATGGGGCTTTGAGGGCGTTAAGAGCTCTCAATTTTAAACCCCACTGTGGACTTGGGCAGGCAAACGATCAGGTTGCCTGCTGGAGAAAGCAGTAAGGAAGGGCGCAAAGGAGAAATTACCGGATCCGTCAGCATAATATGGCGGACCGGATTCACTTACGCAGATTAACTTGGGATCACAGCAAAAGCGCTTGGCTGTACTAGCCAGGTGCGCAGCTGTGATGCAAATAAGTAAATATATATTTTAATACAGGAACCATGGATCATCAAGGGACACATAAAAGGACTTGGCAGCTGTGGAAAACTATCTGGGCCGAAAACACGGACCGACGAGAGCGTGCATTATAGCGAAAGAATAGACGCCCTGTCTACTCCACAATTTAGCAATGGTGACTTTGTTGCCATCAGACTGAAAATAAAGACGACCGGTGGAATAGCCAGGGATCTAATTATAGGGTCAGTGTACATGCCCTACGATTGGAAAACCTGCCCCCACACGAAAAACATGATTAAACTCACGACTTATGCAAGGCAGAAAGGGCTAGAAATTACTCCTGGGATGCGATTGCAACTCGCACCACCTGGTGTGGGGAGCACCGACATAAATCCCAGGGGTGAGAGTCTATTCAACTTTGTGGTAGATTGGGCTACACTCCTGAATAGGGAAAAAGAACCCACCTTCCCCGGACTCTAGAAGACAGGAAGTGATAGATATAACATATGCTCAGGGGGGACTAGGGGCCCGGTTGGGGGATGGAGAGTCTCTGTGAGCCCTCACGATCAGACCACAGGCAGGGCCGTTTCCCATAGAGCAAGACAGAGCCAAGGGTTTGGAAGAAAAAACGAGGGAAAAAAATGGAGGGGGACGAGGAAGACCTTAGGGTCGATAAAGGAAGCCCCCACTAGATTCCACCCCAAAAAAAATTTTGGGGAAACAGCGGCGGGACTATTTGAATGATGCCATTAAAATACCCCTACGAGATGAACGGGCCCATTAGATTTCAAAGAATCCTTCAGCCAAAGCACCAGGTGGCGAAAAAAGAGGGCAAAGCTAAGGGCGGAAGAGGAGAAGACTCTTTAATAGGGCTAAAAATTTTTAATACACCGAGATCCTGGGAGGAGTACGGAAAATCTAAAGCATTTAAAAAAAGGGCCATGTAAAAGTAAAGGAAGGAGGGGAGAAGTTTTTGCCCCCCAAGTATAGAGAGTGCTCCTTAAAAGATCTGGGAAAACTGGGGAGAATAATCTGCAAGGAAAACCAAACACAATGGGGCTGCCTTAAGCTTCCAAATAGGGGTACACAAAAACTGCGGAGGAGACCCTACGGCACCTTAGGGAAAATCCATTCCCAGGCTAGGGAGGACTCGGGCAGACAACAAAAACAGGCAGAGACCCAGACCGGCAAAAATCAAAGGCAGGGGATGGCAGCTAAGGTGGTCTATCACAGCAGTGGAATGGGCGGTGGGTTTTCCTTCGACCCTTTTAAAAGGCTCCAGGACCTATGGAATATATCCGATCCTGTGCAAAAAAAGGGCTGAGCGGTTTGGTTAGGCCCAAAAATGGACAAAAATTACAGGGCAAGTATGCCCTTAGACATGTCCCCCAGAAGTGGAAGAAACAAGGGTGGTTTTTATACCTAAACCGGGCCCAAAAAAGGTCCAATAGGGCCGAAGAACAAAGCCCAAAATTAGCCTTATGTCCTTCGTATTGAAGGACCTTAGAGAGACTGGTGGACAGATTCTCAAGTCCAACTCTCTAATACAACAACCTCTAGCCAAAACTCTCAGTATGCCTACAGGGGGGCAGTTTTCTACCGAAACCCCCCTACATCACCGATAGGAAGGGGTTGAGAGTCAGTGGAGGAAAAAAGGGCTATGCAATCGGAAATCTTCCCGGGAAAATCGAGGGCGCTTTCGTAGCACTTCACACGAGGTGGTGGGAGAGACAATGATTTAGACATGGAGTACAAGAAAACCACTGGGTGGATGGATAGGAAACATGCTTTGTAGACAGGATGCCTGCGGTGGAGTGCCAAACATCTCCATCAGAGGAAACCAACGAGAGGCTGCCCAAAGGGGGGGTTTTATTCTTTTGTTGTGGTGTCTAGTGAAGACGACTTTCTAAAGGAGCTACAGAGGAAAGGTTTTCGACCTTTGGCTATGCGATGACGTGGCATGTGGTTAGAGGCCCCTTCTCAACCCCAAAATAAGGGACCAAGCAAAAGGATACCTTAAGGATTGTGCAAAACTGGTGTGAGAAACAGTGTCTAACGGTTTAAACCGAGCAAGACCAAATATTATGGTCTTTCCCCAGAAATATAAACCTGAAACCCCTAGAGACGTTTTTAAAATCCCGGGGAAAGGAAATACGTTTAAAGACTCGGGGAAAAAACTTTGGGGCTGTTTTTAGATCCTAAGCCCTTTGCTAGGGAAAAACCATCTCATAGAGCAAAAAAAGGGAAAAAATTCTATGATCCATGTGGATGTGCAAAAGGGGAATGAGCAAGTCGTGGGGCATCAGCGCTGGTGCAGCTTTTTTGCTGTACAAAGGGGGTCCTGCTACCGCGGCTGCTATACGCGTCAGTCGTCGGTGGACGAGAATAAATAAAGGGGGGAGGTAGAGAAACTACTTTGAAGCCTGCAAGGTAACTCCTAAGGGCTGCAAATGGGCCATGAGAACCACACCCCCCAGAGGTGTTGAAATAGCACATCAGTGTTACGCCAATAGGCTGGCCGTGATTTAAAAAACAGCCAATACAAAGGCATACCGCCTGAAAAGTCAGGGTTAAATGGGAAACACAGGATGGGAACACCCGGTTGGTTTTTCTCCAAAAGTACCTATTGAGATACAAGACAGAACTACAAGGGGAAAATATCAACTGGTAAACACTTTAAATTATGGATACCTGATGAAAAAGTTTTGTGAAACCCGGGGGGAAAAATTTGGACCAAAGGTGGACATGTGGTTTTCCCGGGCGGAAACAGGCTAAAAAATTGCTTTGGGCAGGAAGTATATGGACTTTGGGGGAAAACCCAAAGGGGAGTATTCCAAGGGAGGCGACGCACGGTCTTTATGGCAGAGATGCTCGCCTCCTCGATGTGCGAAATGAACCTAACCAAGGGAACAAATTGCAGGAAAAAATAATTGCACAGACCGTAGGCGGCCTTCTGGCGTTGGCGGGTGCGACCACCGACTTGGGGTTGGGGATGGGAATGCATGTGGCCTGGAGGAGCTGTGTGGAAAAAATAAAGTAAAAGTTTGTCTGGGTGCCCGGGGCATCAGGGCATACGGGAAACAAAAAGCAGACCGGTGGCTAGAGAAGGGGCTAGAAAGCACCAGATAGTCGGGAGGAGGTGGGAGTTGCCCTTACGATGGGGCCAAAAACTTCCTCAGGGACCGTAAGACAAAACAATAAAGGCAGGGGGGATAATCTGAAATCCTGCCGCAGGCCAAAAATTTCTGATGAAAGACTAAATGGTAACAGAACCAAGAATGTTACATTAAAAGGCAGAGAAATTGAGGATAGGGATAGGACTGCTGACAGGGACATTCAAAAATACCAAAGGGCCCACCTATCAATATCATACTCGCAGACAGGAAGGATGGTTGACTATGGGGAGGAAAAAGAGGACAGAACATATTCTGTGCCAATGTCCGGCTCTGGCTAGAAAGAGTTTCCCGGATCTGGGGACCAGTTTTCTTAAATCCAAAAGAATTAGACAAAAAAAAAGGGGGGTGGAACTCATAAGCCTAGTGGAAAAATCTGGGCTGATTTTACACATCACTCAGTTTAAAGAACAAGAGTGAGGAGACACAATGGATCTGCTAGATCTAGGTGCCGTCGGGGGCCCAAAGTTTGGAACCACTCAATATCCATCTACTACTACAAATACTAATACTACTACTTGGTTAAATATTTCAAAGCCCAAATGTGACGAGGGATTATATGGTTGACAATATATCAAATGAGATATATTTTTTCTACATACTCTTTAACCCAAAAAGATTTTATTGCCCTCAAAAATCGTTCGTCCCCATTTGATCTTTATATTAATTTTGCTTTACAATATATGAACCATATTTTTAAATTAATTTTTATTTATATAATTTTTTATGAAAAAAAATTATTAATACAATAAAAATAAAAAGATTTTATAGTATAAAGTTTTTATTTGCGCAATTTTTTGATATCATTATTTTTTTTGAGAAATATTAATCATTTTTCCAAACACAATATATTTATAAAAATTTAAAATGACATTTTTTAGAACAGATAATAATCCTTAAGGTTGCCAATAATAATTAATAAAAATTTTTCTTTAATGGTTAAAAGGGGCCCAAAACTGGCAATTATTATTAAATAATTAGTTAAAATACAACGTTTCGGTGTCTTTGCACCCTTTTTAAAGGAAATCTAAAAAAAAGGGTTAAATAAAAATAATTATATTTTAATTACATTTCATCGCAACAATAATTATAAATTATATACAAAAATTGTAATATCCAAAAAACCAAATGCATAATAAATTATACAGTAGTACTTTTATAGATTACTGAAAAGGGCTGCAATGACAGCCAAAACGTTGTATTTTAACTATTATTTATAATAAATGATTGCCAGTTGGTCGACTTTTACCATTGAGGAAGATTTTATATTTTTTAGAGCAGTTTTTTTATAGTAATTTAAAAACACTGTTTTTTTGTATAACACTTTTTTACATGATATAAATAAACGAGCGACTAGACATGACTAATGTAAATTTCGAACATAACAAAAAGTGAGAGTACCTCTAAATAAAGAAAGAGTCTAAATCACCTAAAATAAGGTCGAGGAAGGAGATGAAGAGAAACGATGCAATGCGCGCTCGAGGAGACAAGAGAGAATTTGACTCGCGTTTGCGTAACACACTTTGTTCCTAGCAAAAGATAAAGTTTGTATTAGGTTCTTGTTTAAAACGATAAATAACGAAGTGAAATGTATAAGACTGTGTGAACCCAATAATATTCCGGATAAAATTTCCTCTCACCGTCTCGCGACACAACGACGAAATATATTAACGGACAAGAACGCGCCTAAAATCGAATATCCATTATGTCCATAATTTTAATTGTCGAATTCTATTATGTATATAATATACAATAAGTATAGGAATTAAAATTATGTACGTATAGAAATTCGAGAATTAATATTATGTACATAATAGTAATTTGATGAAGTAAATCATATACACGATAGAAATTGATGATTTTAAATTATGTATATAATAAGAAATTCGGTGATTAAAATTATGTACATAATATACAAATTTGGTGAAATAAAAATTTGTATATAATGGAAATTCGCTTACTTACATTTTGTTCGTTGTCTTCTTGGCAATAACATTAGGTTAAATGATAGCAAAAATTCAAATACCCGCATAAATGCAAAAAACGAAAATAATTAATATATCTAATCATATATTTATATAAAATTCAGATTCTGACGATCCTTGGTTGGGATATGTTGTGGTGTCCACAATTTTCAATTAATTTTAATTTGACTTGTATATTTACTATAAATTGACATTGATTGTTGCTTTATGATGAGTTAAATATTACTAATTTACTTTGTGCACTTGAAAAGGACCACAACCATATGGTCGAACGTCGTGCAATTAAATAAACGAGTTACCTGCTAGTTTGGTCGATTATTTCCAAAATTAAAAATAAAAAATATGAATTAGAATATATAAAAATGTTTAAATTTCTTCTTTGCATAAAAATAATTTAATTATAATGTATAATTTACAAATTCTGATGGGTGGCAACACAAAATAATTTTTATGTTCTTCAAATCTTATTAAAAATGTAACATTTTTAATGTAACAAAAAATTACAAAATATAAAAATATTTATTGCAATATTTTAGTAATGTTTTAAATATGAGTATAAAAAAAATTAATTTGGATATTTTATAAATAAAATTAAAATATCCTATCTTCATTTTTATAATATCTTCATAGTAGGATTTCCTTAAAAAATATATCGAAAGATTTACAATTATTCTTTGCGTTGATTCTGTTCGGAAATACTCATTAGAGAAGTGGTCTGCCAATTCAATCCGTCGTGCTGGTCGTGTGCAGATCACTTTAGTGAAAATTGTTTTAAGGCGAAGGTAAAAAATATTAAAACGTGGTTCAATACCACTTCGCTTTCGGATATTGTTTTTTCGCAACAAAAAAGCAATGAAGATGCAGACATGAAGAACATACCTATGCGGTACCGAATTAGAAGAAAATATGATTGATATTACTGAAGTAATAGAAAGGAATGAAAATAGGCCCAACAACATCAACAAAATATTGAAAAATAGAGGACGATGAAATGACGGAAGATCATTTCTGATAGATTATATATTTACATGGGATACACTCATGAACTAGAGGCTAAAGCTTAACACGCATGATAAGTAACGACGTGATCTCTGTTAGTGTGCCATCTAGATAAATGTATCAAGTGACGCGCAACGTTCCGATCTCTTATTCGTCACTTCCTTTTCGAACGTGGCGCAATAAAATCGGTTTCTGTCAAACCGATTCTCGTGCACGTGTCATAATAAATTATTTAATTACCCGCTTCCATTCTCTTCCATCTAGGTCTATGGGGCCCAGGTTTTGAAACGACCGGTGCACGGCAATATTTTTAAGGGTTAGTAAAAACACCCATATTTTTGCGATCACCAAAAGGTTCGCGAAAAATAAATTGCAAAGGAAGTCAGAGTGTACCGCGTGTTCGCGAAACGTATAATAAATTCGTTGCAAACGGGTCAGAGTGACCGCGTGCTCGCGAAAAAGGAACAATAGATTCGTCGCGGACGGTGAACAATTCACGTAAGTGGAAAAAGAAGTCGAATAACACTTGTGTTACCGCTATCGAGAAGCTCCGCGGGGTGAGAGAACTACAACACGTGGCAATTCGCGCTAAAAGTTACCTGGAGTTAGACGGGCTTTGAAAGTGCGTACTCGGTACAGAGGCGGCACTGACAAAAATGCTCGTGTCAGAGCAAAATCGTCCTGTGCGCCGAACCAATCAATTATGTGCACATCCAAAATGCAACTACGGCGACAGAGATGTGGAACAAACTCAAGGCCGCCTTAAAGATTCCGGGTTGACTAGGAAGGAAGACTATTGAGAAAATGGTCACCACCAAGTTCGAAAATTGTGACTCCGTGGAACAGTACGTCACGGAGATTATCACGAACGGCGCATCAATTGAAACGGAATCGGCCTAGAGGTCAAGGAAGAATGGGTAGGAACCATTGTCCTCGCAGGGTCTACGGATCGTACAGTCCAATGATAATGGCGCTAGAAAGCTCCGGGATTCCTATCACTGGGGGGATCATAAAGACAAAGCTGCTTTAGGAAGTGAAAACGAGCGACCAGCGACAACATAACAAAGTGTCGAAGCGACACGCATACTCATTCCAAGAAAAAGGCCAATAGAAATTCTTCAAGAAAGGGCCCGAAATGCTTAACTGTGACAAAATAGTCACATAGCAGCGGACTGTCAAAGTAACAAATCAAAGACAATTCCTCCAAGCCAAGAAGACATGAGAAAATAAAAGCCTTCTTTTCGGGCAAGGAAAAAAAAGAGTAGAAGAAAATCTATGGTACATTGACTCGGGAGCTTCAACCCACATGTCCAAGGAATAATAAAAAAGATTTTTGAACATATCAAAACCGTACAGAGCTCAAAATCGTGACCGCAGATAACACAAAGCTCAAGGTCGGGGGGGAATAGGAGACGTGAATAATAAAAGTAAATGATGAAGATGGAATCCAGACGATCACTGCAAAGGATGTCCTCTACGTACAGAAATTGCTGCAAATCTTTTATCAGTCAGTCGGATGACAAAGAAAGACCTAACGTTAAATTCAACAAGGGAGGCTGCAAAATCTATGACAAAGACATGTCACGTATGGCCACAGCCAAAATTGACGGATGAAGTCTACTGTTTGAATCAATCTTCGACCAAAAAGGCACTCCCTGCCAAAGAATCGAGACAGTGAGCTATGGCCAAAAAGACTTGGGGCCCTCTAAATAGAAACCGCATGAAACTACTATGTGATAAACAGGGAGAAGGTTTTAAAATATGACGATCCCTAGATGGAGCCCTGTGCTACGTGCCCCAAAAGGGAAACAAAAAGACAGCCATTTAAAAACATCAGAAAGGGGAGGAAGAATCCCCTGGAACTGGTGCACACAGAAACCTATGCGGGCCAATGGAACGAGGTCAATTTGGGGGATCCCAAATACTTCATGACAAACATTTATGATTATCAAGGAAAAAATTTAAATTTCCTTAAATCAAAGGGACCAAGCAGAATGCTTTAAAGAATCAAGGCAGCATCTGAAACAGAGACAGGACAAAGCTAAAAAGTGTTCGCTCAGACAATGGGAAAAAAGTACATAAATAAAGACTTTGTACTTATTGAGGAACCAAAGGGATACGTCATCAAACGGATCCCGTTTTTTTCCCAAAAGCAAAATGAGTTGCAGAGCGAGGGAAATGCATCCTAGTCGAGGAAAGCACGATTGTCTTCTGCAGAAACCCTCTGGAGAAAAGATTTTGGGCGGAAGCATCGTTACAGTGTAAACTTGTAAACGATTCATCGAAGAGCCTCCAATTCAAAACGCCGAAGAGATGTGGACCCCGAAGAAACCCAATCTCGAGCATCTCAACGTTTGGCTGCAAGGCAATGGCCCCCCATACCTTTCGAAAAGAGACAAAAATGGGTCAAAAATCACGTGAGTGTAATTGTTGGATATTTAGAAAAACTCCCAAGGTTATCGGGCCCATTGACATAAAGACCGATTAAAGTTTTTAAAAACCGAGATGTAATTTTCTTTGAAACATAAAAGGAAAGGAAATTACGACTTCAACTACTTTAGTTGAATGAAAGTTTTAGAGAGTCCACCAATAAAGTAGGGGTTTGAGGTTTAATTTTTGGGAGACCCCCAAGATACAGACGTTGAGTAAATCGAACCCCTTTTCCACGACATTAAAGCAGAAGACCCAAACCATCTTGAAAAAAATAGAAGTATGACACAGGAGCACAGGCATTGCGGAGATCATCAGACGGGCGAAACTAGGAACTTTAAAAGACATGTGTTTATAAAGAAATGAGATATCTAAATGATCCCCCCAAACTTTAAAAAAAGGGCTCTCTCCAGCAAAGGACATAGAATGGCAAAAGGCCATGAAAAAAAGAAGAACATGATTTTTTGAGAAAGAACAAAACGGGGGACTATGCAATTTCCCGTCAGGAAGAAAAGGGGCTTTGAATTGGGGGATAAAAATTTAAAAACCAAAAAAGCGGAGAAAATGATGGAACAGTTCAAAGATTAAAGCGCCTGTAGAAAGGATTGTGCGCAAAAAGGAGGGCTTTAGATTTTAAAGGACTATCCCCCTGTGGTGCGCTATAATAGATTAGATGCTACTCCTAGCTCTAAAAAATCTCGTTGGACACCCGACGTGGGTGACGGCTTCCTCCCTGGAGACCTCGACAAAGAAATTTTAACATGAGACAACCCGAAAGGCTCGTAACTAAAGGACAAAGAAAAAAAGTCAGATTAAGAAAAACAATTAAGGGCCCTTTTAAAAAAAATTTAGTTTTGCATGGAATAAAAGCTGACGGGTACTCCCCTAACCTGGGTTCGCGCGTAAAAAAGTCGACCAAGGAGTTACATCAAAAAGAGTGCAAAACAGAGGGCCCCATAATAGCAACATACTTTGATGATCTGTACAATAACCAATGACAAGGACTGAAAATCTCAAAAGGAAGATTTAAAGAAAAATTTAAAAAAGGATCTGGGAAAGGCACCCAAAGATTTCTTGGCATAAGGATCAAAAAGGGGACGAACGAAAGCCCTTCGCAATAGACCAAAAAGAAAAAATCGAGGGATTCTAAAGGATTCAACCTGAACGAGTGCTTTTTACACCGGTTGATCCTAATCCAAAATTTGGACAAGCAAAGTTTACGGCCCGCAAAGGCAAGAAAAAAGGAGCATATACCACAGAGAGGGACTTGGCCCCTAGTCTATTTTGGCCAAATTTTTTTGCCCTGAAAAAAACAAGTGCCCCTAACCTACTTGGGAGATTCACTGCCCCCCAAACCTGCAAACCACAATGGACTGCACTCAAGAGGTCTTCAGATACCCAAAGGAACAAAGGATATAGATCTATACCGTAAAAAGGGAATCTAACCTCATGGTTTCAGCGACGCAGATTGGGGGAGATGTCGACACGAGGACGTTCACCCCCAGGCTACACATCTAATGCAAAGGGGGAGCAATCTCATTGGCAGCAAGAACAATCTACAGTCGCATTGTCGACGACGAAAAAGAATATTTGGCCATCGGAGCGGCCCCCCTCAAGAAGCGATTGGCTCTGCTCGCTACTGAGGGAACGAATCCTCGGCGATACTGAGCCGACTACAATAACAGGACAATCAAAGTGCAATAAAACTAAGTGAGAGCAATGCGTATCGTTTCCGACAAAGCAATAAAAACTCGTATTTATTCATTAGAAAAGATTGAAGAACGACAATTAACTAGTCCCATTAAATTCACGCGAAATGGACCCCGGATGTACCCAAAGGTGATTTAGCGAGAAGTTAAAACATTGTAATAAAGGAAAAGGGTTTTTTTGCCAAATCGATGATAATTGGTAAGAAAACTGTATGGTTTTTATTTTGCGGTCAAGGGGGGGGGGGTGATATAATTATATATTACAGGGGTACCCCTCCCTGAACTAGAGGCTAAAGTCAACACCCCATATAAGTAACGACGCGATCTCTGTTAGTGTGCCTTTAGTAAATGTATCAGAGGCGCGCAAAAAGATTAACGACTCTTTTCCCCTAAATCCTTTCGAACGTGGCGAATAAGTTTTGTCAACGTTCTCGTGCACGTGTCGTAATAAATATTTAATTTGCTTCCACTCCCCCCATTTCAATGGCATTTATCGATAACGGCTACATTTATTAAACATAGAATAGGAAATGTTGGGAAAATTCGATGCTTTTGGGAAACCCCCCCCAAAATCTGTAAAAAAAATATCTGTCAAACTTCAAGAAAGAAACAAACCAATGAAAAAAGAGAAAGAAATGAAAAAAAAAAATAATTCACAAATTAAAATTTAAATTTCCTTAAAGAATGAAAATAACGCCGGGCCCCCCGGAAAAATTAAAAACGTTGAAGTTACGTTTACAAAGATACATTCGACGAATGCCCGCAAACGCACAAAAAAGAAAAATACAAAAGATAACGGGAAATTTAATGAATAAGAAATAAATTGCATCCGTTGCAAAGGCAATTTGATATTTGCAGCTACATAAGCCAAACGCACCATACGGAAGAGGAAAAAAATATATCGAAGCAACTTTATATTATTCAAGCTTCTGCACTGGTTTACGAAAAGCAGGTTGTAATTTTCCTGAGAACGAACAATTCAAAGATGGCCACGAAGAATATAATATAATGCCAGGATTTTGCGAATTTATATTAATAAATTGCAAGAGAAAAATTTCTAAGATACCTGCGGAAAAAAAAAGTAGTGTGTCTTGAAGTGGGATGAAATAACAACTAAATCATATGAAGAATACTCACTTAAATTGGATCAATAGAAGGGCTGTTGATTTAGAGCTTAGGAAGAAAACATGAATCTGCAAAACATGTATTTGTATTTTGTTTGGATAGCATAAATGCACATCATCATGGCGTCAAACCATTAGCATATTTCCTTTCTAGAACAGAAATGAAAACTGAGGAAATAATAATTTTATTAAAAAAAATGTTTAAATAGATTGATAAAAAACGGGTGCTGATGTGCAACTCGTAACATGCGATCAAGATACAACCCAGCAAATACCGATATATAATTGTTACATTGCTATAATAAAACGGAATATACAGGAAAATATGTACGTTACATGTAACATCCATGTTAGTTGTAATTTCCCACTCACAGATGTAACATTTTAATATAACATATATTACTTTGTGTTATTGTAATTATATACCAAATAGCACATTGATGTATTGATAAGTCAGTGCATCTTGGGAATAATGACAATATAACTACAATGTATTATAATATATGTAATATTAAAAATGTTACATCTATGAGTGGGAAATTACAATAACATAACGTTAATGTAATATGCTTAAGTATATAACATTTATATACTGTGTTTGTGGGACTTTTTTTGTAAAATGGCCGCAGATAAGAAACATATTTTGTCATTACAAACACTGTGAGCATAAATTCAGAAAAATATTTCCCAAATCTGTTAGCAGACTATATTGACAAGTGGCAATGAGTAGCAAGCAGATCTTATCAAAAGTGTTGACAACAGATGATGCCAAAAATGCAGCAGATCCTTCAGATCTAGGATTTTCTTCGATTTGCTGAGCATTTGGCGCAAATTTGTCCTCAATTACGATTGACAAATCTGTTCCCAGTTTTTGCCAATCTGTCGTCGCACTGTTAGTGACAGATCTGCTCTGGCGTTGCACCCAACTTGATGTTAGGATATACTTTCAATTTTTGATTGCAATGGAGGGGCACTCGAGGACACAGTAGGCCCTGGATTTGCAGCCAAATTGGTCGTATTTTGTTTCCCGATTGTTAACAATTTCCAAGCAAATGGTTAGATGGGTTGATAATGCCACTGAAGGAGGTTCGAATTTATTGTCTCATATTTCTCAAGCACATATTCGCCCCAATTTTTTGAAACAATGAATGTCAAAAGAGCTTCCAATTATTAGTCATACGTTTGCAGCTGCAATAAGAACCGCCGGTCATAGCAAACTATTACAAACAAATACCTGGAAAGCAACTGTGATTTTACAGAACGTTTGAATAAGAATAGATGCTTGCAATTCTTACAGTCTGAAATCACATATAGTGGAAAAACGACCATTGTCTTCCAAAAATCCTGACATTGAAATTTTATTAAAGATTTTGTTGAATGGTGCTCAAAAATGGTCTCTATCGCCGAACAAAATTATCGACAAATTCCTTGTTTGAAAGGCTTCAGTTTAACTGTACAAGCTTTTTGGAACATAAAAGGATCTCACAAGGCAATATAAAGAATTTGAACTTGCCACAGGATTATGCAATCAAGATTCGGTCGAACATTTATTTTCAAATTAAGGGCAAGTGGAGGATTAATCCCAATCTTACTGCTAGAATGATTGACTCTCTTTGAGACATAATATCTACGGATACATCCCAATAACCGATAAAGGCAATGTCAATGCCAAGAAGCCGAGTCTCTTATTAATCCACCAAGCCATCTTGTTAAAACATTAGAAAAATTCGTTGAATGCAAGTTACCGTCGTAGAATGTGACGCTGCTTTGAAGATGAATCATTGTGGAAGCTATACAAATTGTTGAAGACTATGAAAATGTAGGAGATACAGAAGATCCACTTAACATATATGATCAAAGTGCCGTTGCATTTTTTGCTGGATATATAGCATGACAAAGCATTGCAAAAAACCAAAAGCGATAATTGCCATAATTAATGATGAAAACGCCAATGGACATACTACGGAAAATGAGATGTATATAGAATTTCGAGAAAATCCAAACGCAGACGAAGATGCCCTACAGTAACGAAATTAGTACGACCAACAGATCTTTTTACAAAAGTGGTCCAAACACAATTAATGACATTCAATAATATATGGCAACATTATTGGGCATCAAAACAAATTTTGGATAAAATAACGAATAAATGTATAAATGTAACAAATAAAAAACATTCTGAATGGCTAGACAAAAATAATGCGTGCTACAATCATCGGCTGCAAGCGTTAAAATATATGATCAAAATAAAATTGTACTCTCGCACGAGATTGTAACAATTGTGCCATAAAAAGGGCAATGTTAAAAGAAAAATGAAAAATTGTTAAACAAATAAAAAATGAAAACAAGATTATAACAGGAAAGCTAGAAGAAGTAAACCATTTTAAGCATCATTGTTTAAAAAAATGATAAAAAATATAAATGAAAAATACATAAAAGAAAATAGAAGAAAACAAAACAAATAATGCGTAATAAAAAAGAGACAAATTGAAGTAAAATGTAGTAATATAGCGAAAAGGTAAGCAAAAAAAGTTAATAATGTAGATGCATAAAATTTTAATAAATTAAATTTAAGTATTTCTTATATATAATAATTTTGTAAAATAAAAGTACTTTCGCAAATTTATTATTATTTTGTATTTCATCATTTCGTCATTATAGATAGAAATATTTACTATATTGTATCATAAAATTGCATCCATAATATCTCAATAAAGTCATAAATGTTTGCAAATCAGCTACTATGCAGCAAGTATGATTTCCAGTAATGAGAAAAAGAAACATGATTTTTTCAATTTTATGTAGAAGATTGCAATCACAATTAAAATAATTGTATAAATCTTAGACTAGCAGGTTTTCACCGATAAATAAAAAAAAATTATAAACGCGATCATGCTACGAAATTGTGAAATCATGCATTTTTTGTTACTATAATGATGCATAATAAACAAATTGCAATGAAAATTGAGGAAGTACTTAAACTATGTTATATATACTATCTTTTATTAACAATAAACATAAAATATTGCCACTAGGTGCTAATTCTATAAAAAGTAATAAGATACAAACATATACATATGTACTATGTGAATATATAATATGTACATACACACAGAATAACGAGATCAAATTAAAGTAAAATTGTTAATTTCATAAATCACAAAAACGAAACCCTGAAACGTTAATATAGAAAAAAAAGATGTCAAAAATAACTGTGATAAATCCTGAAACATGAATATAGACAAAAGAGATGTCAAAAATAACTGTGATACTTTAATTAAAAGAAATTTTATATCATATAGTAAAAATTGAAATTTTCATATAAATAAAAACGGACATTCTACAACATAAAATATAGAAAAATAAAAATGTCAAAAAATAACACATCTACATTAATTATGTATATTTCCCCGTGATAAGACCTATTAGTGGAAGATTTATGCAATTATTTTAACTGTGATCGCGATCTTTCCGTCATGCTCATTAACAACAATATAATATTAAATAAAACTTTTTTATTAAATTTTTTGCATTTTGTATTTTTTAAAATATTTATTACAAATGCGTTCTACATTAAAAAATGATATTTTCAAAAATAATACAAATTAATATAAGGCTTTATTTGAGCAAACTTTTGATGCTAAGATACAAACAATTAATATAAATATTAATAAATCGTGGGACGTTTCGCTAATAACTTTTAGCTCTTCAGTCACTACACATAAATCAAGTTAAAGTAACACAAGTAACATAGAGATAAATTTGTAATACAAACGTCATAGATGACATAATATCAAAGTAAAAAATTAATCGTCAAATAAAATAAAAAGAGCTTCTCAAACTTGTCTATCTTGATAGAAGTCCGAATGTGTTGTGATCATAGTGTCGTAACTTCATTTTTATGGATAAGTGTGATCTAATTACAACCCAGATAGCCACAGTAATTATATGATATCATTTTGACATCAAAATATCATAGGTATATTTATAGGTTCTCCTTATTTCATTTACTAATTATCCTTCCTTTCGAGAGGCCCCACGTTGGGCGCCAAATTTGCGACCGTCTCTCCGTCCTCTCTCGGCAAGAGAGAGAGTGCGAGAGAGACCGCTGCGCAACTTCGTCGTGCCGCTCTCCGTTCTCTCGATCCGCTACTCGGTATCGAATATTGAGCGCCAGGTACGGTCAGGCCGCACCACTCATTAACATCGCGACAACTAATTAGCGGGACACGACAGCTTAGCCTCGGAAGCTCGGTATCAACAAGGAGTAGAGTGTCGGGGTTCTTTCCGCAAGAAGAGTTGGAATTGTAGTCATCGGAGAGAGAGAGGAACATATCAACATAAACTACAATCGAATATAAGATAAAAGAACAATTGTATATTCCAATTAGTGGTGTGTAAAAACAAGGCGTTTATATAATATAATCGTCGAGCTGGGAGGAGGTCGCTGAGTTTTTCTCTAAATATCTATATTATCGTTGCTCTCCTCCCTTCGTGGTCCGCTCCGAATCGTGAACGCCATACATTAATCCAGCGAAAGTTATTCTCAAAGCTCGGTAAATAAATGACTCGATACAATTTTACAATAACGATACGATAATAAAGTGACTGTCGACTCGTTTTCAATGCCCCTTGGAGAGGCGAAGAAGGCAAAGGGATGCTTAAATACATAATTACGCGGAAATCGACGCAAGTCCCGTGCGTCTTCAACAGATTCTCGGTATTCTCTACAATAAATTACAACGAATACAAATGCTCGGTATCGCGAAAAGATTTTAATAACACACGGGTCTCGGCCAAATCCGCGCTTACCGGAAGATCGAGGAGGTGGCCTTACAATATTGCGTCGTAGTCGTCGCGGGATGCGGGTCGTTGGTCTTTTCGTATGCTCAGGACACCGGCTCGCCGAACAGTGAACTCGCCTCGGGCCGGCAGGACCTCGGGAGGTACGCTGGGGGAGGGAGAGACACTGCGCGCCACCTCGGCCCGGTTGCCAGGTTTCGCGGCAGCGTTGCGCCCCGCGCCAGGCCCGGAATCGATCCTCGTATCGATCTCCGTCTGTCGCGGCTGGTCGCGGACTTCCTGCCGCCAAGTTCAAATGCCAGCTCTCGGGAGTGACGACGTCACAGGTCCGTTCTTGGCGGCCCCGTCCCACTTCGTATGGCTGCATGTTCGTGACAGTCTTGCTCCGCTGGGGAAATCGTTCCGGAGTGATCGGTCCCGGACGATCTCCGCGTACTTCTCGACGTGTGGCGGCGGGCCCCTCAGGAGTGATTAGCCTTGTGGAGGGATGTAGGCGCCTTTCCGTCCCTGTTCCGGACTGTTTATGTTTGTCTCCCGGGGCTGTAAAGATTTCACTCGCAGTATCTCATTCTTATACACTCGGTACCGCGTATACTTGATTTCTCCTTACTACTCACCGGGCCGGTCGCTCAGCCTCTGTTCCTCCCTTTTCGGGTCGTCCCTCCTCTGTTCGCCTGGGTTCTCTTCTTTCTAAAACAATTTAAGCTCTTCTGGCCCACCACCTCGACTCCCGCTACCGAGTAAGGGCGAGCCAGCAAAAGGTCGCTGCTACCCGCACGATACGCAAAATTCAGAACGCTCTCCGACGCTTTCCGGCCGGGTGCGTCCGCTCTTGTGACTGGCTCAAAAAGGCCACGGTCACAGTATCTATTGTTTGCGTCCTCGGGACGCCTCTCGTTCAATTCACTCACACACAGTCACTCTCACTCGCGCGCGAAATAAAGACACTCGCGTAATAGGGAAATGAACTTTAATATAAAAATCCAATACACGAAACCAATGAAATATAACAAATAGTGGCATTCATAATGCAAAGAAGCTCCGGTCTCAGAAAACGTCCGCACGATGCGACCGCTAGACCAAATCTGTCATGTCTCCCGAAAACAGAAGAAGACCCTTAGTTGTTTAACAACAACTCCCTTGACGACGATCTCTCGGAGGCGTAAAGAGTTGATCCCGCGAAAAGTATCACTCGATACAAAGATGTAGATCCAGGGGCGTAACACGGGGGTGCAACACTGCCCCCCTTTTTCAAAATTGTCGTCCCCGACAATTCTCACGGAGATTGAAGACCTAGGACTTTGACGCTGCTATCAGGGCACCAACGATACTCCGCTCTCCCTTAGCTGCTGCTACAGGTTACCAAACGAAAAAATCATAATACAGGTAACTACAGGTTACCAAACGTCCTTCTCTTTTGCGTCTACATTGTCCGGACGAATCCTGCTCTCCTTAGCTGCTGCTACAGGTGTACCGAGCTTCGCCCTCCTCCTCTCCGTACTCGAACTGTTTTTTTTTTTGAAAAAAATTGGCCAGATTTTTTTCTATAACAGTCGAGTTGATAGAAGATATCCCTGCTGTCTTCGCGGTTTCACTATACTCGCCGTCTTCCGGAAGGACAACGAAATGGTCCATGAATCTTCAGACAAAGGGGGGGAATATCTTTCGTAGACCCAACGTTCTTCGTGAACACCCTAAGTCTCTGTCTCGGCATTTGCCCTCAGTCTCGTGAGAAAACCACGGATCAAAAACCACGAGAGGGACAGTCTTCAACGTGACGAACCAAATGACCAATCTTCTGAAGATGAGACGGTCTTCTCAATTGAAAGGAGCCAGTTGCCCTCGATGAGTAATGGTCGCAGGAACTTCCTCAGAGAATTCTCTCGTAACGAAAACTCAGGCAAGCCTCTTCTTAAAAATTTCCAACTAGAAAAGAAAACATTTCTTACGCAGAATAAATTCAAAAAAATGCGCTTACAAATATTCACACAAACACAACTCTCCAATCCCTAGCAACCTTTATTTGAGTTTTTTACTATTTCTAATTAACAATCAATATTTCTATCTAAAAATGGAGCTAATCTATCTGCATGCACTACTTTCTTCCGATGTCTGGGTGTCTTCTGAATGCAGTACACCACATCGTTGAATTTCTTTACAATAGAGAAAGGTCCTTCCCAATTACTCTGTAACTTGGGAGCTCTACCTTTAATTCTTCGAGGGTTATAAAACCAGACTCTCTCTCCCTCTCGAAAAAGAATCTGTCTAACTCCCTTATCGTACCAACTCTTCACCCTAGAAGATCTAATATTCATCTTGTCTCTAATTTCGGAATGGATTTCATTTAACTTTCTTTTGAGAGCATTAGCGAAATTTTCTATCGAAGACGGCTCTTTATCTTCTAATCTAGGAACATTTCCTTGCAATAGATCTACTGGAAGTCTTAGATCTCGAGCGAAATATAATTCCGCAGGAGTCATTTTAGTGGTTTCGTGCTTTGAAGATCTGTAAGCTAGAAGAAACATGGGAATCCACCGATCCCAATCTTTTTGATTTTGTGAAATATACTTCGCTAGATAATTGATTATTGTTTGATGTTGTCGTTCGACCCTGACCATCAGACTGAGGATGCAACGCAGTAGTCCGCGTTTTTCCTAATTCCGAGAAGCTTCATTATCTCAGCAAACAGTTTCGATTCAAAATTCTTCCCTTGATTTGGTATGTACTTCTAAAGGTACTCCATGTCTTGAAATAAACTCATAAATGAAGATTTCTGCCTCACTGTCTTTGCTCTAATATTCTTCAGGGGAAAGCTTCTACCCATTTGGTGAAGCAATCGTACGATGACAATTAAATATCTGATTTCCAGAACAAAGTTATTGGAAGTAGACTAGGATATCCATTTGAATTCTTTCAAAAGGACTTCCGACATTATAGATTTCGCATAGGAGATTTTCCTTTCCTGTGGGGCCTTTCTTAGTGTTTAAAATTGTCACGTATTTTCGAAGCGACGAAGCAAGGTCAATCGTAGAAATTGAAAATATTTGACGCCGAGATGTTATTCCGGTTGTTTTCGATTCCGCGAGCGAGGAATCTACAAAAACTCGCCTTTGTCTCGCGTTTCGGAGCGTGATGGGGCAATCGTCCGCGAATAGGATTTCAGCACGTGTGCCACGCGTCGATCGGATGATCAATCGCCCCCTTAGCTGCCGAATTCCGCGAGGATCAAAAATGAGTCTACTCGAGGAGTCTGAACTGAAGAGACGTCTCCGTGTATATCAGCGAAAAGAGCATCGCGCGAATTTATCTCGTTCTAGAGCGAACTTCCGCGTTTTAATCTTGTCTGCGAGAGTTTTGAATAAAAACTGCTTTGCCTCAAAAGTGAATTTCTCCACCTTTACAATTTTCTCCGCATCCAGTTTCCTTCGTATCTGCGAGCCGACTTATAAATAAATAAATTTGCCTCTGCGCGGAAAATTAAAACAGATCGAAGGTTCTCGCACAGAAGTAAAATAAATGGTCCCCTTCGACCGGATTGTGAAGATAACGAGACTATAAGTAAAACGGAGAAAGTGATCTCGTGTGACTCTCGCGGACAGTGAAAATCAGCGCGGGTGGAACAATAGAACCATCGTCTTACAAACGAGTGTGCAAAAGAAGAGACAGAGAACCAAGTGTCGAGTTCGCTCCTCGAGCAAACCAAGTGTACGGGTAGATCCTCCGATTCACGTCGTCAAAACCCAATTCGACTCGTGAGACGGAAACATTAGTGGTCTCTTTCGAGACAAAGTTCGTCGCGTTCGCACAGGTCAGGATCGTTCGCGAACTCGGTGCCGATCGCGCGCGTTTCACGGCCCGACATACACTGAGTGGTCTCTTTTGAGACACAAATTCGCGTCGCGTTTCGACAAGGTCCGCTCCGCGAACTCTTGCCGTCCGCGCCGTTCACGCAGCCCGACATACTCAGTGGTCTCTTTGAGACAAATTCGTCGCGTTTCGACAACAAGGTCGTCCGCGAACTCTTACCGTCCGCGCCGTTCACGCGCCTGACATAATCAATGGTCTCAAGTCAAACTTGAGACATACGCGTCGCGTTCAATAGAGGAAGCGTCCGCGAATCTTTCCGTCTGTACTACTGACGTTGCTCCGAAAAAAATGTCGACAGCAAAAGATCTGTTGATCGCGCAATTAGACACGACCTCTCAAGTGAAACGCTGTGTGCTCGTGAACTTACAAGAAGTTGGCTAAGGTCAATATACCCCTGCCAAAAATTCAAGGACGATTGGACGACGCTTACGTCGCTCTGGGCATCCTGCAGGGAGCTCCACGTCAAGCTCTTACAATCTACGTCTTCAGATGAACGGGCGAAGGCTGCCTACTTCGTCGATAAGATTTTTCTAATCGCTGAGGATGTCTACCTCGAGACGGCCGATACGCTCCGTGTATGATAAGTAAATTAAGCGTCTCTTCACCGCCTTCTCTCGATCGTAGCACTAACTCCTCGTTTCGCGACAGTAATAATAATAGTTTTCAGTTGCCTCGTATTACGCTTCCGAAATTTTCGGGGAAGTTTTCCGAATGGGAAAGCTTCAAGAACACTTTCGAGTTTCTCGTTGCTAGTAAACGTACGCTCACTAACACTCAAAAGTTTCATTACCTGAAAACAAGTGTCATCGGTGACGCTGCCTTAATAATAAATAATTTAAAGATTTCGGATCCGAATTACGAATCGGCGTGGCAACTCTTAATTGCCGAATATGATGATGAGGCGACCTTGATTAATACTCACTTGCATGCTTTCATGAGCATGCCCGTTATGAAACATGAAAGCGTAGGCGAGTTAAAGAGATTGCGAGACACGGTGGCTGCATCGCTGGCCGCGCTGACGAATTTGAGTCGACCGGTTGCTCAGTGGGACGATATGCTTGTTTATTGCGTCTCACAAAATTCTGTCAAAAAACGCGAAGCGAGTGGAAACTTGAAGTGTTCCTCTATAACTTCAATTCCGGCGTACAAAGATATTCATGAATTTCTTACGACTCGAATCCGCGGATTGTCAGACTTCGCGGAAGTTTCAAGAGAAAGTGTTAATCAAAAGCCAGACAAGCCGCGTTTCGTCAATGCATAACGTCTCCGCTGTCAAGTGCATATGCTGCTCTAGGCAATCATTTCGTGATAAAGTGCGAACCGTTTCGTCAAAATCAGTTGAACAACGAAATGAGCTCGCTCGCAAAATCGTGTATGCTTTAATTGCTTGCGCTCGGGGCATATTTCGCCGAATTGCCCGAAGTCAAACAGCGATGCAACCACTGTAGTCGGTCTCATCATTCTTTATTGCATTCCGAAAATTATCAATCGTCAGCTGTCAGAAAAGGTTCGGAAGCTGCGAAACCGAGCGTGAAAACGAATGCGAAGTTCCGACGCCTTGGACGGTTCAATACGCTGCCGTGGCCAGCGTCCAGACAATCGAGCCGCCGGACATTTACGACTCCGGCGGTTCTCCTCGCAACCGCGTGGGTGAATATCCACACCGCTGAGGGCCGACGCTTTAAGGTTTGCGCGCTATTGGATCAGGGATCCAATTTTAGTTTTATATCGGATCTTTCTGTCAAACCATACGGACCAGGCGACAAAGAACCGATTTACAAATCAAAGGATTGGGGGAAACCTACACGGGTGCCGCAAAGTCGCGCGTGTCCTTGCGAATGACTCCGTGCGCGAAATCCGACCCGGTATTTCCAATCACAGTGTACGTGTTTCCGAAGATCACGTCGTACGCGGCTTCGCGAGTTCGACCTGTCGAATCGTGGCCTCACTTGAAGGGCCTTTCCCTCGCGGATCCGGATCCGTCGAGCAAACATCAAATTCACTTGCTTCTTGGAGCCGGACGTTTATGGCTCACTTTTGATGCGCGGACTTGAGGCAAGGTCCGCTCGGTACCCCCACAGCTCAACTAACCGCGCTCGGTTGGATTATTTCCGGTCCGACCGAAAATAAACGGAAGGCTTCAAAAGAAGCCGTTTTAATGCGTTCTCGGTCAAGAGATAGACACTCTTCTTCTCAGCCGGTTCTGGGAAGATGAGGAGATCGCGCCTCAAATTCCCCCTCACGGAGGAGGAAGGAGATTTGTGAGCGACACTTCGTTGCAGACGCATAGTAGGTTGTCCGCCGGACGATACGTCGTTCGATACCCTTTAAATGTGATCCTCCCGATCGAAATCGGAGAGTCTCTTTCCATTGCGCGGTCGCTGTACAACCGCATGGAAAACAGATTGAGAAATCGATCGGAACTGTATTCGCAGTCTAACGAATTTCTAGCGGAATACGAGTCCCTCGGACATATGACTAGCGTCGACGAGTCGGAAAAAACCGATGTATTGGCACGTTACATTCCGCACCACCCCGTGATTCGGGAAGATAGTTGCACGACTAAATTACGGGTCGTTTTCAACGCGTCAGTGCCGAACTAGGAATGGTACGTCGTTGAATGACTTTTTTATTAATAGGGCCCAACTTACAGCAAGATCTACCTGCCGTGTTATCGCGATGGCGACGGTGGAGTTTCGTCTGTTACGGCCGACATCGCCAAGATGTTTCGGCAAATTCAAATTTATGAGCAAGATTCAGACTACCAAAGAATTCTTTGGCGTCCTCAAGCGGAAGCGCCCGTTCGACCATTTTCGCTTGGTTAACGGTCACTTACGGTTCTCGCTCCCGCTCCGTATCTCGCAATGCGAGTATTGAAACAGCTCGCCCTTGACGAGGGAGAAAAGTTCAAGGCCGCGTTCCTATCCCTAGGAGAGTCTATTTATGTAGACGACGCCCTGTTTGGCGCGGATGATATAAAATCTTTAAAATACTCGCGTTCAATTGATGCAAGTTAATGGAAAAGGGGGGATTTCAATTAAGGAAATGGGCATCAAATTCGATCGAACTTCTCAAGGATTTGTCTGTTGACCAATCGGAAGTAACCGATCATCTAATCCTGACGGAGATTCACTTAAAGTTCTCGGCCCTGTCATGGATGCCTAACGAAGACGTGTTTCGCTTGGTCGTGAACTCGACCACCCCCAGCGTTCCTACCAAACGCTCAATTCTTTCATTTATCGCGAGGCTTTACGACCCTCTCGGATGGGCCGCTCCCGTCGTGATCGTGGCAAAAATAATACTTCAAGAGCTGTGGTTGTTACATTGCGAATGGGACTCTCTCATCTCCGATGAGTTAACGTCCCGTTGGAATTATTTTGTATCAGAATTTCACAAATTAGAAATGATCAAAATTCCACGGTTGGACTGGTCAAGGTCCACAAAACTCTCGCGCTAGAGAGATACACGGTTTCGCTGACGCGTCAACTCGAGCTTATGCCGCCGTCGTATATCTTCGCGTCTATCATTCGCTTTCAGACTTCGCAATAAATTTAATCGCAGCAAAACAAAGGTCGCGCCCGTGAAAACCGTGAGCATCCCGCGTCTAGAGTTAAACGCGGTAGTGTTATTGAGTCGCCTCGTAAAGTGGACTGTTAATTCGTTGCAGTTAGTTGGAACTCCGATCCATTGTTGGACGGATTCCACGATAGCTCTGGCGTGGTTGCGCCAGCACCCGTCAAAGTGGAACACATACGTGGCCAACCGCGTGGCTGAAATACAGAACAATTTGCCATCTACTCGGTGGAGTCACGTACCATTTGGCAGAGAACCCGGCGGATTGTGCGTCGCGCGGGCTATCCGCGTCTGAGTTAGTGTCGCATTCGCTATGGTGGACGGGACCACCATGGCTTCGGCAACCTTCAACGGCTTGGCCGATTCATGATATGACGAATACTAGACCCACTAATGAACTACAGCAGTTTCAGCTGAACTGCGAAAACCAAAGTTCTTCACATTGAAAGTGAAGAAGAGTGGGATCTATTTTACAAATTTTTCAAGTTGGACGAAGCTCGTCCGAGTGACGGCTTACGTCCACAGGTTTCTCGCCTTACTGCGGAAGGAAAGGTTTCGTAAATTTAAAAAAGATTCGACACTGAGCGTCGACGAGCTTAAACGACTTGGTCCCGAGCAATTCTGGTCGTCTTATGTCCTAGCGGAGAGCTTTCAAGGTCGGAATTCAAAACTTTGCAAAAGACTGCCCACGATGGTTCAAAAAGGGAGTTACCCTTCGAACTTTTGCTCCATTCTTAGGAGAAGATTCGGTACTCCGGCTTGGCGGGCGGTTTGCGACACTCGCTCTTAGCTACGATGAGCAACATCCCGTAATCGTGCCGCGCGGACAACTCGCTTACCTTCTAATCGCTCAAGCTCATAAGAGTACACTCCACGGTGGAGTTTTCAAATCGTGCTGCGCCACCTTCGTCAGAATTATTGGTTAATGGGAGAGGAGGGCGGAAAACTCCGTCAAGGGATATATAAGACAATTGCATCCCTTGCTGTACGTCACTCGGCTAAACTTTCGAGCCAATTCATGGGAGACCTCCCTCTCCACGCGTCAATCCGTTCGTCTCATTTGCTCATACGAAGTGGATTTTGCTGGCCCTTTCTTAGTCACGCCGTTCGTTGGCAGAGGCCAAAAAACCAGAAAAAATTATATAGCTTTGTTCATCTGCCTCGTCACGAAAGCAATCCACGTAGAGCTAGTCGAAGACTACTCTAGCGCTGGGTTCCTCGCCGCCTTTCGGCGATTTGTGAGCCGAAGGGGCTTGCCGTCCAAGCTATATAGCGATAATGGAACGAACTTCCACGGGGCTGACAAGGAATTGAACGACGCGTTCAGCGCCTTGATGAAGGATTCGTCACTGCACGACATCCTTGCAAATGACAAAATTGAATGGAACTTCATTCCGTCTGCGGCTCCTCACTTCAATGGGCTATGGGAGGCGGGAATCAAAAGTCTCAAGTCGCACTTAAAACGAGTCGCCGGTTCGCGAACTCTGTCACAGGCCGAATTCGCGACGTTATTATGCCAAATCGAGGCGTGCTTAAATTCTCGTCCGATCGCGGCATTAAGCGACGATCCGAGTGACCTATCGGCACTCACTCCGGGTCATTTCCTGATCGGGCGCCCCATAATTGCGATACCGGAGGAGTCAGTGCTCGAAAGTAATGCGAATCGACTATCGCGATGGCAGATGGTCCATTCTTTAGTCGAACAGATTTGGCGCTCGTGGTTGCAAGACTACTTGCACTCCCTGCAGCAGCGGCGTAAGTGGTCGGAAAAAACGTCTTTTTTTGCATAGGAGAACTCGCCTTGTTGAAGAATCCCTTGCTCCCTCCGAGCAAGTGGAACCTAGCGCGAGTCACGCAGATTCATCCCGGCTCGGATGGACTCGTGCGAGTAGTTACGGTGAGAACTGCGAGCTCGATCCTGAAACGACCAATTACGCTACTGTGCCGGCTGCCAATCAATAGCAATATTTGAAAATTGTACTTGCGTTAAACTTAGATTGTAAATATTTGATAAATTTCGGGTGTGATTTATGTATTTAGCGTCAAAATCTACTATGTTAGGCAATATTCTCCTCTTTGGCGTGGTTTTCGAGCCAGGTATCGCATTTATGACTTTGTTATTCGACCAATCGCATTGTCGGTAGAATTTCGAAACATGTATAATTGTATTTGCGTTCTCGAACAGCCGAAAGAGGCGAATATTTTGCTAAGGCTGCAGTGCCTATTGAAAAATTGAGAGCGTCTTTATAATTTAGAAATATTTACTCGAAAATTGTAAAAGGTTTTTTCACCTTCTGATTACTTGCCCTCGTTATTCGATCGCAAGGAATTATTGCATTGATCTCTTGTTTGATTTTCTTGGTTATTGAAAATTGATTTATTGTCTTCATCGTACGTTGAAGGACTACCGTTGGCTATATTCGCATATTCGCATACGTTTCAATCGGCGAGGCGGGCGGTATGTTTAAAATTGCACGTATTTTGCCGAAGCGACGAGCAAGGTCACTCGTAGAAATTTAGAAAATATTCGACGCCGAGATGTTATTCGGTTGTTTTCGATTCCGCGAGCGAGGAATCTAGCAAAACTCGCCTTTGTCTCGCGTTTCGGAGCGTTGATGGGGGGGCAATCGTTCGCGAATAGGATTTCAGCACGTGTGCCACGCGTCGATCGGATGATCGATCGCCCCCTTAGCTGCCGAATTCCGCGAGGATCAAAAATGAGTCTACTCGAGGAGTCTGAACTGAAGAGACGTCTCCGTGTATATCAGCGAAAAGAGCATCGCGCGAATTTATCTTGTTCTAGAGCGAACTTCCGCGTTTTAATCTTGTCTGCGAGAGTTTTGAATAAAACTGCTTTGCCTCAAAAATGAATTTCTCCACCTTTACAATTTTCTCCGCATCCAGTCTCCTTCGTATCTGCGAGCCGACTTATAAATAAATAAATTTGCCTCTGCGCGGAAAATTAAAACAGATCGAAGGTTCTCGCACACTTAGAAATACAGACCTTGCAAGATCTGCACCAATTTTCAATCTCTTGCTTGTAAGTCGCCCAATAAAAGCGTTTTCGTACCTTTTCTAAGGTTTTGTTTACACCAAAATGACCTCCGAACGGAGAATCATGTACTTCCTCAAGGACTTGTTTAACTCGCTTTCGAGGAACAATCAATTGAAGAAAACTAGACTTCAAATTCGGAGCTTCCCACTTCTTGTAAAGGACTCCATTCTGAAGAATTAATGCATCCCAATAAGTCCAATAAATTTGAGCAGAAATGTCACGAGTCACGAATTCAGAACGAGATGGTGGTGTTTCTTTCATTTTTCCTTGAATAAAAATGGCAATGTCAGGATCTTCTTCTTGATCTTTACGCCATTCTCCCAGATCTTCTGTTTGGAATATAAGTCGCGCAACCATTTTCTCGTTTTCAGACGTACTCTTTATCTCGACCTTGGCACAATATCCACACCCATAAGTCTCACATAGACGTCTGGACAATCCATCGGCATTCTTGTGAGATTCTCCTTTTCGGTGTTGTACTTCGAAGTCGTATTCTTGGAGTTTTTTCCAACCAACGACCTAGTTGCCCTTCCAAATCTTTAAAAGACATAAGCCATTTTAAGGAAACATGATGAGTACGAATAAAAAATTTTGACCCAAAAAATAATGTCGAAAAAATTTAATAGCACTGATAATTGCTAATAATTCTCGACGAGTTACACAATAATTTCGCTCAGTTTTGCTAAGAACTCGACTAAAATACGCGATAACCATTTCCTTCTCATCTTGTATCTGTGACAACACTGCACCAATTCCGAAGTTTGAAGCGTCAGTATCCAAAATAAATTGACTTTCTTCTTTAGGAAAAGATAACACTGGGGAGGAAGATAACATTAATTTCAAGTTTTTTCAAAAGCACTATCACGTTCGTCGTTCCAAAAAAATTTAATTTGATTTCCTGTTAAGGCGAAAAGAGGTTTAGCTATTGAAGAAAACCCTCTAACAAACTTCCTATAATACGAGCAAAATCCTAAGAAACTACGCAATTGTTTTTTAGTATGTGGTACTGGCCAATCTTTAATAGCAGTTATTTTTTCTGGGTCGGTAGTAATGCCCTATTCGGAAATTACATGTCCAAGATATTTTACGTTTCTTTGGAAAAGCAAACATTTCTTTGGATTAATTTTAAGATTTGCTCTCCGTAGTCGCAAGAATACTTCTTTAAGGTTTTGAAACATTTCAACAGAATCTTTTCCAAAAATGATGATATCGTCTAAATAAACTAGACACTTTTTCGAAATCAATCCGTTTAAAACCTTTTCCATAAGTCTCTGAAACGTCGCGGGAGCGTTACACAAACCGAAGGGCATGATTGTAAATTGCCAAAGTCCTTTACCGATAGAAAAAGCTGTCTTTTCTTTGTCTGAAGGACAAATCTTTATCTGCCAGTAACCACTTTTTAAATCAAGCGTAGAAAACCAAGTGTTACCTGATAACTGATCCAAAATGTCGTCAATTCGAGGGAAGGGATAGGAATCTTTTACCGTGATGGTGTTAAGTTTCCGGTAATCAACACAGAATCTCAGTGTTCCGTCTTTCTTTTTGACCATAAACAGCGGCGAAACCCAAGGACTTTGAGATTCTTCTA
Organism: Nylanderia fulva; assembly: GCF_048542155.1. Lineage (NCBI taxonomy): Eukaryota > Metazoa > Arthropoda > Insecta > Hymenoptera > Formicidae > Nylanderia > Nylanderia fulva. The sequence goes on along the minus strand of NW_028190406.1, from coordinate 25,492 downwards.
TGGTTCCTTCTATTTTCATCTCTTCCATTATTTTATCAACCTCATCCCTCATCTGAAAAGAAATCTTACGGGGTACCTGTTTTATGGGGAGAGTCTCTTACATTTATGACATGTTCAATAATATTGCAATTCCCAGCAACAATATTACAGGAGAATAGATCTTGAAATTCATTTAGAAAATTTATAAAGGTTTCTTTAAGTTTTCTCTGCAAATGAATCGAGCTCTTTTCGAAAAGTTCTTTTAAAATAGACGGGATTCCTTTTGGAAAATTCTCTATTCTTGAACATTGAAAATCTTTATTGTCAAAAGTGGATTTATTAAAAACTTTATCGAAAACGTTTTCCAAATTAATCATTTTAAGGAAATCCATTCCCAAAATACATTGATCATTAATTTCAGCAACTAATAACGGAATTTCAATCGAATAATTTCCGATTTCAATTTTTGTTTTCACTAAGAATTCAATTAAAAATTTCTCTCCCGTCGGATATTTTAAATTAATATCATTGACTCGAATCTTTTCAAGATCTTCTCCCACTAATCTGCTATTTAATATGGAAACATCAGAGCTTGTATCTATTTTAAAAAGACACTCCTTTTTATTCAATCTACCGAAATACGAATAAGAATCTTTCTTAAAAATTCTTCTAACACTACAATCAATGAGATCAACAAAATTGGACGTCGGGGCGTTTTCTGTAAGAGTTGAATTTTCCCCGAAAAATTCAACTACCTCTAGTTTTCCTTCGCCTCAGGACATTGAAAACGCAAATGCCCGATCTTCTCGCAAGACCAACATTCTTTCTCTTTGGCCGAAAAGTTGTTCGCTTGCGCTTTCCCTTTCGAGTTAAACCGTTCGCTTTTCTTCTTTTCGGAATCGGTTCGCGCGTCGCTCCTCTCTCCCTTTTGATAATTTTGACTTATTTTCCCGTAATTTCCTTTATTACTAAAATTGTCTCTTTTTCTTTCAAAACTATCCCCTGAATTATTTTTATAGCCTTAGCTCTTTCTATAGCCAAATTTAAAGATGTAATTCCTTCCAGTTGAAGGGTTCTTTTGACAAACCCATCTATTAATGCCGAGACAATTGCGCGCATGCTATTTTATCGAGGACCGCATATGGACATTCGGGGTAAGCCAGACGCGACAGTCTCTCAAGTTCGGCCCTAAAGGAAGCAAAATCCTCTCCATATTTTTGTTTCCGTGTCGTAAAAAGATAGTAATAGTTTGTGTCATGTTTCCGTCTTCAAAAAGCAACTCTATAATTTTGATTTTAATTCTGCGAACGTTAATTCTTCAAAATTCTCAACATTTTCTAAAACAGACCGAGCTTTTCCCCTTAAATTTGCAGCGAGAGTAATCATTTTGCTTTCTCACCCCAATTATTTGCAACGGCTATCAAAAGAAATTGGGAGAGGAACTCCCGCAGCGGAACCCTTCCATCGAATGTATCAGGCTTCAGTTTTAAGCCCGTTTTCGCACGAAAGTCACCGGTCGTCTCGCCCGCGTCTATCACGGCACTCGCGGCTATCGCGGCACTCGCGGTACTCGCGCAAGCTAAATTTAGTCGCGTATCGCCGGAAGCTCTTATATTAGGACTTAGCTGGTTAGTTTGCTGCGAGGAGATCCTCAATTCGAGCTGGTGCAGCTGTTCGTCCTTCTCTCGGAGAAGAGCCTCAAAGCGAGCTTGCTGATGTTCTCGTTCGGCCCGCATTTTTCGTAGTTCTCGCAGTGCGGTCTGCAACGCATCCGTCTTATCTATCTCCTTCATCGTTGTTCGGGAACGCGTCGCTTTCGGTGAATGAGTCGTCATTTTGGCGTTCACTCAGGAAGATGCGATTCTTTCGGTTTTATCCCGGCTGAGCCCCCAAAATGTTGCGTCCTCGGGACGCCTCTCGTTCAATCACTCACACAGTCACTCTCACTCGCGCGCGAAATAAAGACTCGCGTCATAGGGAAATGAACTTTAATATAAAAATCCAATACACGAAACCAATGAAATATAACAAATAGTGCATTCATAATGCAAAGAAGCTCCGGTCTCGGAAAACGTCCGCACGATGCGACCGCTAGACCAAATCTGTCATGTCTCCCGAAAACAGAAGAAGACCCTTAGTTGTTTAACAACAACTCCCTTGACGACGATCTCCCGGAGGCGTAAAGAGTTGATCCCGCGAAAAGTATCACTCGATACAAAGATGTAGATCCAGGGGCGTAACACGGGGGCGCAACAATATATATATATATATATATGTAGCATTCATCATCCACACCTTTCATTTACACTCTACACTTTTATTACACCTTACACTTTTCACTGCACTTTTACACTTTTTACATCTTTATACATTGTAATAACTTCAATTCATTAATATACATAATGTTTTTAAGAAAAATCAATATTTCCATAACAACACATTCATTCATTTATTTGTTACATATTAATTCTTTTTGTTCTTTCGCTTTATACTTTCAATGAATAAACATTATTTTTTCAAAGATCTGGTGAATTTATTTATAAGTCGCTACATTTTTGGTGACCCCGACGTGATATTAAAGCCGACGTGATATTAAAGCCGACGTGATATTAAAGCCGACGTGATATTAAAGCCGACGCATTTTAAAGGCTGATGCGGAATAAGTGCCAAGTGATCGTCGTATTTGAAGTCTGCGAAATATTATCATCGCTTGGAAGAATTGCTGGATATTCTGATTTTAAGAGATTCATTCTTCGGATCTTTGAAACATCAGAGGCGGATTAGTCCTTCACGGAAATTCTCAAATCATTTTATCGGATTCCTGGAACAAGAGGAAAATGCCAATCGATAGATCACCAGTTAGACCCTGTTCGGATACACAGATTGATATGGATTTGGCGAGCGGATCAAATCAGGTTGGATCAGAAAATATTAATATTTTACCTTCTCAAACTGGACATCAGGTGAGTGATCCTATGTTACAAATTCACTCAAATGAGTTTCGTTTATTAAAACTACCGACTTTCTGGCATAAACAACCTAAACTCTGGTTTGCTTCTATTGAAAGTGAGTTTACGGTTTATCGAATTCGATCAGATGATATTAAATATAGTTCTGTCATTCGTCATCTTGATGAACAAGCCTTAGTAAACATATCTGAAGTCATTGAAAATCCACCTAAAACAGATAAATATAATTATTTAAAGAAAATATTAATAAATCGCTTTACGGATTCAGAGGAAAAACGTTTGAGACAAATAATAGCTGGAATTGAACTTAATGATAAAAAGCCTTCGGAATTACTTCGAGAAATTCGTCATTTGTCTGGAGGATCTTTAGCAGATAGTGTTTTGCAAATGATTTGGCTTCAACGCTTACCACATAGAATTCAAACGACTTTAGCCGTAGTAGAGGATGTTCCTCTTGTTAAACTTGCGGAATTAGCCGATAAAATTGCTGATCGGGACGGCGGTTTGCAAGTCGCGGAAGTTTCCAATAATACAAGTAATAAATCTTCGGATTTCGCGGATTTGCTACGAAGAATCGAAGCTCTAGAAGTTTCTCGTCGTCGAGATCGTTCCAAAAGCCGGTCTAGAGAGAATAGAAGATTTAGATCGTTATCGCGTAAGAAAGACAAATCAAATAAAGATATTAAAGATACATCAATTTGTTTTTACCATAAGAAGTTTGGTGATAAGGCTAAACGATGTACTTTACCTTGTTCTATGTCCAAAACATTCTTGGCTTCACAGGAAAACTAAAAACGCCGCTTAAGACTGAGGCTGCTTACGACGGTGTTTCTAACAATCGCCTCATTATTTTCGACAGACATTCAAATTTGAATTTTCTTGTCGATACGGGCGCTGATATATCGTTGTTACCTAAAAAGGTTTTATTGAAGCCGTGGCATACTAATTTAAAACTTTTTGCCGCAAATGGTACTCAAATTAATACTTACGGTTCTAAAACTTTAATTTTGAACCTCGGTTTAAGGAGAGAATTCAAATGGAAATTTTGTGTCGCGGATATTCAACGTCCTATTTTAGGCGCCGATTTCCTTTGTCATTTTAATCTCCTAATTGACATTAAAAACAAGAAATTGATTGATAATGTTACCGGTCTTACGAATACTGGAAAAATTCAAGAAGTTGCACATTTGTCAATTTTTACCACATCTCCTGATTCTGTGTACCACAAATTTTTAACCGAATTTCCAGAACTCACCCGTTTTTCTCCGATTTCCTCGGTAAAAACAATGGTGTTGAACATCATATCGTTACGGAAGGTTCTCCTAAATTTTCGACTCCCAGAAGACTTACTCCTGAGAAACTTAAATGTGCCAAGGAAGAATTCAAGTCTATGATGGAGCAAGGAATTTGCAGACCTTCAAGCAGCTCCTGGGCAGCCCCTCTACATATGGTACCTAAAAAGGAACAAAATTCTTGGAGACTGTGTGGTGATTATCGTGCACTCAATTCAGTGACTATCCCGGATCGTTATCCCTTACCTCATATTCAAGATTTTTCTTCTTCACTTTTTGGTAAGAATATCTTTTCTAAAATCGACTTAGTTAAAGCGTACTATCAAGTACCCGTCGCTAAAGAAGATATTCACAAAACAGCTGTCACTACTCCATTTGGGCTTTTTGAATTTGTCGTAATGCCTTTCGGTTTACGAAACGCAGCCCAAACTTTTCAACGGCTCATGAACTCTTTACTTAATGATTTGAGTTTTGCCTTTTGTTATCTTGATGACATTCTTATTGCTTCTAAAGATGAGAAAGAACATTTTGCTCACTTACGCATTATTTTTGATCGTCTTCAACAAGCTGGAATGACAATCAATGTCGCTAAATGTCTTTTCGGTCAAAGCGAGATTTCTTTTCTTGGTTACTTAGTTTCTAACCAAGGAGTTAAACCTACATCCGAAAAAGTGAAATCAATTATTGATTATCCTAAACCTAAGACACTTCATGAATTACGCAGATTCTTAGGAATTATCAATTATTATCGTCGCTGTCTCAAGGATGCTGCAAATCATCAAGCTCTGTTAACAGAATATTTAAAGGACAGTCGCAAGAGGGATAGAAGAATTATTTCTTGGACTAAAGAAGCGGAATTTGCTTTCGAGTCATGTAAAGAAGAACTTTTACAAGTTACTACCCTTTCTCATCCTGCTCCTCATGCTCCTCTTATTTTAACTTGTGATGCTTCTGACTTTGCTGTTGGTGCATCACTTGAACAGTCTATTGATGACGATATCAAACCAATAGCATTTTTCTCAAAGAAACTAGACAAAGCTCAAAGAAATTATAGCACTTATGATAGAGAACTTCTTAGCATTTATTTGGCTATTAAACATTTCAGGCATTTGTTGAAGGAAGACAACTGTTTATCAGAACTGATCATAAACCTTTGATTTTTGCTTTCCGTCAGAAATTGGATAAAGCGTCACCAAGACAGATCAGACAATTGGACTTTATTGCTCAATTCTCTACAAATATTACCTATATTTCTGGAAAAATGAATTCAGTTGCTGATGCTCTGTCAAGAATTGAATCTATTTCAATGCCTATTATAGTTTCTTTAGAAGAACTTGCTAATTATCAGAAAGAAGATGAAGAACTTCAAGTTTTACTTTCTTCAAATTCTTCACTTCTGTTGAAGAAACTTATTCTTTCAAGATCAACCATACCTATTTATTGTGATTGCTCTTCGGAATTAATTCGTCCATATGTTCCTAAACTCTTACGCAAGAGAATTTTTGATGTTGTTCATGGACTCGCTCACCCCAGCGGCAGATTGACATGTAAACAATTACTACTGAAATTCATTTGGCCTTCTTTGAAGAAAGATGTGAAGGAATGGACTCGAACTTGTCTTCCATGTCAACGTGCGAAGATTTCAAGACACACCAAGAATTCTCCAATTAAGATTGCAATTCCTGTTTCAACGCTTTCAGCATGTGCATTTAGACATTGTTGGACCACTTCCTATTTGTCAAAATTACCGTTATTGTCTTACTATGATTGATCGTTTTTCCAGATGGCCTGAAGCTGTTCCTATTTCTGAGATTTCTGCTGAAACTATTTCTACAACATTTATTCACATTGGGTAGCACGTTTTGGTTCTCCTATCAGCATTACAACAGATCAAGGTCCTCAGTTTGAAGCAGCTTTATTCAAAGCTTTAACAAACCTAATTGGATGTCAAAGGATTAGAACTTCTGCTTATCATCCTGCTTCAAATAGAATTCTGGAAAGATGGCATAGAACTTTGAAAGCAGCGATTATGTGCCACGAAACAACCAACTGGGTAGAATCTTTACCTTCAGTTCTTTTGGGATTACGTTCGTGTTTCAAAGAAGATTTAAAAGCTTCACCTGCAGAACTTCTTTATGGATCCACTCTTCGTATTCCTGGAGAATTTTTCATTGAAGAAGATTTTCCTGCAGATCCTGAAATCTTTCTTGAAAAACACAGGATTCATATGAGGAATATCAGATCATCTCCTACAAGTCATCATTGCAAAAGATCATCTTTTGTTCACAAGAATCTTTTTGATTGTACTCATGTTTGGATTCGAGAAGATACTGTTAGGAAGTCACTACAACCTCCTTATTCTGGCCCTTTTCCTATTGAGAAACGTATCTCTGATCATTTATTTGCAGTTAATGTTTCAGGAAGAGTTGTCAATATTTCGACAGAACGTCTCAAGCCAGCCTTCATTCCTAGAACTTCAGATTCTACTGAACTTTCTACCAGATCTTCAGCTCCTGTTCCTGCTATTTCAACTCCTGTTCCTGCTATTTCAACTCCTGTTCCTGCTACTTCAGCTCCTGTTCCTGCTACTTCAGCTCCTGTTTCTGCTACTTCAAATCCTTCTTCTTCTTCTACTGTTGGAAAAGCTGTACGCACCTACCCACCAAAGAGAGAAGAAAGTCCATTTCGCAACGAATATCGTCACTTGGGGGGGAGTACTGTAGCATTCATCATCCACACCTTCATTTACACTCTACACTTTTATTACACCTACACTTTTCACTGCACTTTTACACTTTTTTACATCTTTATACATTTGTAATAACTTCAATTCATTAATATACATAATGTTTTTAAGAAAAATCAATATTTCCATAACAACACATTCATTCATTTATTTGTTACATATTAATTCTTTTTGTTCTTTCGCTTTATACTTTCAATGAATAAACATTATTTTTTCAAAGATCTGGTGAATTTATTTATAAGTCGCTAATATATATATATATATATATATATACAGGGTTTACCAAAAGTGTGGCAACCCCTAAATATCTCGGAAAATATACGTTTTACAGAAAAGTGTTTCGAACAAAAGTTGTAGGGTTTAAAAAGATCCACATACTGATTCTATCAGATTGACCTTGGATGGCGTCGTCAAGGTCAGGTCAAGGTCACGTTGATTATTTTAAATGGCACCCCCTACATTTGATTGCATATTCTTATAGCTTAATTCAAGAGCTTTCCAAAGCACTATAATAATGTTCATTTTTATTACGTACTTTGTGAGTTATGAGGGTTTAACGTTAGAGTACCACCGGTTTTAACATTATTCAAGGTATACCACATGGAGGTTACTCGCTCGGATTTGCATCTGTTGTGTGTGTGATCCAGTCAACTATAAGGCAAGATCGGTCGTGGATCCAGCCAACTAGGACAAGATCGGTCGTGGATCCAGTCAGCAAAAGCAAAGACCCAACCAAATTACAATGGAGCATTTAAAGACCTGAAAAAGTAATCGACATAGCAAACATAGTAAACAAATTTGTGGATGCTTATTTATCATAATAATTGTTCGAAATGCGTGTGCGTGCGTGCGGTGCGTGTATACAGAGATTAGGTTAGGTTGCACCAGACAATTGCAGATGTGTTTTAATGTGGGGCCCTCTCACCGGGAGCCGCTGGGCACCGGTGGGAGGGAAACACCGTCCATGGAAGGGGTCTCTTCCTTCTGAGAGAGGCCTCCTGATGAGGGCCCTTTCAGTGGACCGCCGAACCAGGCCACCCTCTTGGGGGTCTGGGGGTTGCGACACTGGGGGGCGAGGGGCGATGGCTCGAGCGGGAGTTCTCGAGCCATGGCTCCGCCCCTCAAACTTTTGGGAGGGCGCGGCATGAGGTCGATGTCGCCTCGTGCCGCAACCGTGTCGATACCGCACAGTCATTGACTGTGCGGTCGGGGAGGTGTCTCAGCCGCAAGGTAGAGGCGGCTCCCCGGAGAGTTATGGGCGGGGGGTGGTTTCCGAGACGGCATGGGTTACCAGCATCTCGGCACCCCCCATCAAACGCCCCGGGTTAGGACATCTTCTGGGGTTTTAGTGCGGTAGGTCCTGTCCCGAAAGGGACAGGGAGTCCCACATAACCCTCACCTCTACCCGGAGGTGAGTGGGTACCATGAGGTTTCCCCAGAGTTACCAAAAAAAAAAAAAAAAAAAAGATGTGTTTTAATGTGTAAAGTAAATGCTGAAAGTGGCTGCCATTGACTTCCTGACAATATGCTAATCTTTGGTAGAATGTAGAAATGGCTTTACGATTCGTTTCAAAAGGTATCAAAGCCATTTCATCCCTTATTTGCTGTATCAATTCGTTAATGGTTTTAGGTTTGTTCTGTAAACCTTACTCTTCAGGTATCCCCATAGATAATAATCAAGAGGAGTTAGATCTGGTGACCGAGGTGGCCAATCCTCTCCTCTCTCACGTTCCGACAACTCGCGAGCCATTTTAAAACGTTTAATTTTAATTAATCGTACGTTGTATTGGACGATAACAATTAATTTCTGCTTGCTCAAAGCTGCAGTTAGAAGGTGCTCGTTCTTTGATAGCTTTATACATTCTTAGTTGAATGTTAAATGCGAGTTAGACTGCATGTATCGTGCGTCACATAGCGGTAAATAAAGGAACTAACGAGATGTTTTATACACGTTTTATGGAGCAGTTTTTTTTGGTAATTTGACTTCAGCGAAATATGAGGATATGTTGAGGAATCAGATACTTTCGGCAATACAAGCAATAACAGGTGAAAACTTCGATCAGATATGGTTTCAGTTGGGTCTTTGCTTTTGCTGACTGGATCCACGACCGATCTTGTCCTAGTTGGCTGGATCCACGACCGATCTTGCCTTATAGTTGACTGGATCACACACACAACAGATGCAAATCCAAGCGAGTAACCTCCATGTGGTATACCTGAATAATGTTAAAACCGGCGGTACTCTAACGTTAAACCCTCATAACTCGCAAAGTACGTAATAAAAATGAACATTATTATAGTGCTTTGGAAAGCTCTTGAATTAAGCTATAAGAATATGCAATCAAATGTAGGGGGTGCCATTTAAAAAAATCAACGTGACCTTGACTGACCTTGACGACGCCATCCAAGGTCAATCTGATAGAATCAGTATGTGGATCTTTTTAAACCCTACAACTTTTGTTGGAAACACTTTTCTGTAAAACGTATATTTTCCGAGATATTTAGGGGTTTGCCACACTTTTGGTAAACCCTGTATATATATATATTATATATAATGCGTCATTTCGTGCACAAGCACGAAACACAACCAGAAATTGTGCACATTGTATATACCTACTGAGACATTCGTGGACATTGAATATGTAGTTCATGTCACGTTTTTTATGTCCACAGAGGGCGTATTGCTTTCATGGATCACCTAAAAGCGGGTCGTGACGTCTCTCAGTCTTCTTTCTGCACCAACATACAACAAACATAACTTCGTGGTCCCAAAATGACGGCTTATGCGACGACCTTCTTCCCTTTCGTCGTTCATCTACGGACCTTGGTCCCATGCAAAGCAAAAAATCGGGAACGGCAAAAAAGGGAATTATAAAACGGAATGGAGCGCGCATGCGTAGTGGGCAATAAGTGTAAATCTTATATCTACGTACTCTACGTACAATTGTAAACAATTTTTGTTTAACAAGTTCTTCTTTTAGTATAAGATAAAGGCAGTACATCTTGTTAATTGATTCGGTCGTGAGTCGCCGAAACTGTACGGACGTGCCTGCGTTGTGCTCTACTGTAAAGTTCTTGATTGTTAAGTACTATCTGTTGCCTTAATTAACTTTCTCTGCTTTCGTTGCATGCTTGTTTGGGTGTGCTTGCTGTGCTTCTGGCCGAATCTTGTGACCTTTTTCAAAACATATACCTGTGAATTTCTGCCTTGTGAGCTGCGCTTTTTGAAGGAGTGCATGCACCGCCATTTGTGACTTTCCACGTTCTCCCCATCGGCAGGGCTGATAAGAACGGCCTATACATGAGCGGGAGAGCCTTTCCTCCTTCCAGATTCTCCTCCTATATTGGAAAATTCCTAAGGAAAAATCCTGTGATTTTTTGGGGGGGGACACCCAATTCTTTTTTAAAAAAAAAACCGAGTACGAAAGATCACTTGATCAGATACTCGTCTTTTCTACTTTCCTAATTTGCGATTCTGACGACAGTGAAAATGGATTTTTCGCGTGAGAATGACGATAGTGCTTCCAAAAAACAATAAAGAGTTAATAACCATTCTAACATTCTTATCGTTCTTATCAATCTTTTTACCAAACAACACGCTGTACAAATATAAGATGTTTCTTTAAATGTGTTGTTTATGTACGAACGTATCTCTAGATTTGCGATTAATGGGATTAATGATAGATGGGATCACATTAAAACAAATACTAGAATACCGAAAAAGCGAATTTATATGTGGTATAAAATTCATATTGACTTTTACTTATTTTACATTTAATGACATAATTTACAACAGACTTTTGGGACCCCTATGGGGTCTCCGTTATCACCAATTATAGCTGACTTGGTTATACAAGATCTTGAGGATACAGTTCTTCAAGCGTTAAATTTAAAATGTTTGTTTTACTTCCGTTATGTAGATGACATAATATTGGCCACTTCTATGATTAATATGACTCAGATAGTTAACAATTTTAATAACTATCATGATAGACTTAAATTCACGGTAGAACAAGAGGTTAACCGTAGCTTTAATTTCTTAGATTTATCATTAAAAATTATTAATAATACAATATACATTGATTGGTATCAAAAAGAAACCTTCTCAGGAAGGACTTTATCATTTTTTTCTAACCACCTATTATGCCATAAAATTGGAATAATATACAACCTTGTGGACAGATGTTTGTTGTTATCACACCCACAATTTTTAATAAAAATTTGGAGTTAATCATTAATATACTCACAAGCAATGGTTACCCTCTTGATCTGATTTTTAACCAAATTAATCATCGGATAGAACACATCATATGTAAAAAAAAGCATTAAAAAAAACAAGCTAACATAGAAAGAACAGAAATTATAGAAAAGGAATCAGTTAATAAAAAATTCTTTCTCATTCCGTATATAAATAGGATCTCAGAAATGATTGTCTCCTCGATAAAAAATACAGAGTGTATAGTAGAATACAGATATCTCAACAAACTTGATAACATTATTAAAGCACAGAATCATAAAATTAAACATCCATGCAATTCGAATGTTGTTTATAAGATCAATTGCAATAATTGTAATGCATCTTATGTAGGCCAAACGAGGCAATTACAGATGAGACTAAAAGAACATAAAAATAATATTAGGTTGGACTCAACGAAATATCAGTAATTTCTGAACACATAAGAAATGAACACCATACATTTAATTGGGATAACGTAAAGATTCTGGACAACGAAAATAATTATTATAAAAGACTCATCTCTGAGATGCTACATATTAAAGAACAAAAAAATGGGCTAAATTTAAACAAAGATACTGAGTTACTCAGCGAGTCGTATTTTGATATTTTGGATAAATTAGCGAACAATAAATAATAATAAGACAAATAGAACATTAACGGTTTAAACATAGGTATTAGATCATATATAAACACGCATATTGTTCGATTAAGTAGAGTTTGAAATGAGGTGTCTTTTTATATTGTTGGTCTTTTCTTGTGTCATCTTCAATAACTTTTTCAAAAAAACGTGGTTAAAATTGTCAAGAAGGACGATGTCAAGTAAGCATATTGCTAATTGTTAAGGATATATATTTTAATTTTTGACATACGTTAATCGTCAATTTTTTGTTAATCGCAGCGCCTACAGAACGTATTAATTTCTCGCATATTAACAATGAAACTTTTCGAGATTTGATTAAAATCAAAGATTATATCGAGGCGAACATTTGTTGGATATGACGGATTGAAACACGCTTTAATTGCTTATAAATTCTCGACTTTTATTGAAGAACTAACATTAATTTTTGATATTATGTGGAATTTTTGTATGATTTGTATTTTTTAATAATTACTGTAATATAATACTGAGGAAGACCGCGTGCGGTTGAAACGTTTATTTTATAATAATTGTAATTTTCGCTCAAGTTTGAGTATAGAATGTTTGTAACTTTCACATAATGTTTTATGTTTAATTTTACATGCAATAAATTTTATTTGACAGAACAACTCTAATAATTGCTCGATAAGTTGGCCTTTTTATCTATCACTAGTTGTAATTCTAACATTAATTCTGGCTCTGGTTTTCGGGTCGATCCCTCTGCTATTCCCTCCTTGACGACCTCATATAACCTTGATGGTAATAAAAACAAGGGGTCAACAACACCTCCAAATTTACTACAAAGAGAAGAAAAAACGTAAAGTGGGGAATCAGAGTGTGGAAAATTCCTCTGAAAATGACAACAACACTCTTGTATCACGTGAAAATACCTTTGAGAGAGGTGAGCTTTCTGTAAATTTAGTCAACAATAATATTAATAATTACAATTTCTCTTCTGACCTTCATAGCAAACTTATCTATGATTCTAAAATTCAAGGCCTACAAAGTCTTTATACAGACTGCTTCATCTGTCCCCATTGACATAATTTCTGTTGGGAGGATTATCTCCCCCGTATAAAAATGATATTGTTGAAATAAAAAAATCTGGTTACTCTAGAGTCACTGTTCTTTTAGAACTCGGCACTCTGCTAACAATGTCCTCTCCAACCAAACGCTTAAATCAAAAAATTATAACGTTTATTCCATCTTTAGAATTTTAAGGAGGGGCATAATTAAGAATGTGCCTCTGGACATATCTGATGAGGAAATTCAACAAAATCTCGACTCGACTGTAGAGATTGCTGAAATTAAGAAATTGAATCAAAGACTGAGGAGGACTACGGAGTTCTGCAAAACTTTTTTCCTCAAAACTCCCATTACCCGCCTCTGAAAAATCGTTAAGAGTGTTATATCCCTAAGAGATATAACTATTAATGTATAACTACTCGTATTACATCCGCTTGACGACGGACACTGACCGCGTAAAAACGCATACGCTGCGAGATATACGCGGAACCGAAATTGCTCAACGTGCAAGCAAAACAGAAGGACTTTGAATCTGCTTTGCTTGCACCTAGGTCCTTGACCGAGGAGGCCCGTTGTCAGGCACCCCTTCCGATCAAGGAAATTCCAAAAGTGATACTATAAAAACGGAGTAGGAGGCGCGCCCGGCAGTCGCAAAGTCGCTCCCAAGTCGCTCCGAAGTCGACCTCGAGTCGTTAATTACAACGACCTCGCTAGCTGCGTGCGATCTTTAACATCTTTTTGCAGTCGTGCGCGATACGCGAAATTTATAGTTAAATAGTGCCGCTAAACAGATATACGCACAAGTGTAACATTGGTGAAATAAAGAAAAGTCAAGCGATTAATTAAAATAAAAGTTCTTTAATAGTAAAAAGTGACGTGTGTTTATTTAATCAACCCGATACAAGTCCTGACGCCCCGGATCCTCATCCCAATTTGGCGCGACATCTTGTGCCTTACCCGAAGCACACAACAAAATTGGTGGCAGCGGTGGGATTGCGCCGAAGGACCGTCAGGAACTACTCGGAAGAAGACCTGAAAAATACAGCAGTATTAATAATCAGGCACGTCGAAATAATAATCGACGAGAAGCGGACAACACAGAAGGCATCAAATAAGACCTGTAACATATACGCGCATATAATAAAACAGACACGTCAGCTAGATAAATCAGCCGACGTATAAGCAGCAGCGTGCCGTACGTGCAAGACTACACACACACACACGGACAACGCATCAGCAGACGTGAAGTGGGTCACCACCTAAGGACGCGACCTACGACACTACGGACAACGCATCGCACCGTACAGCGACCCGCAGGATTACCTTACAACGCCGGACCGCCAGCCGTATCAACACCGCCGAGCGATGACCTGCAGCGTCAGCAAGCGAGCGATAATTATGCTAGCCGTATTAATGTAAGTCCAAACAGAACTTTTTATATATATACACTTGCGTGAATGTCGGAGGAAAGCAAAACACTCCGACAAGCGATAGCGAATAAATCGTGGTTATATAGCGACTCAGCTAAACGATCAATCAAAGCACTACCGTTAACTTTAGAAAACCTCGAAAAAGTGCGAATAAAATTAGAAGCACATTATTCGGGTAAGAGCGACTCAGAATCATTTACTCACGGGAAAGCCGAACGCGAATTTCCGTTTGATATTTTTGACGAAAGCTTATTTGCAAAAGGAGAAATCGACGCCGATATAAAAGTAAGAAAAGAAATTAAAGTACGCGTAAGTCGAACTCCTAGTAACGTGTCGCAACGCGGAGAATTCTCGCTTACGTCCTACGACAGCAGCATTTTTGATCTTAACGAATATCAGGACGACATGTCGCGAAAACCGTCAAACGGTGCCATGAATGTATCCGAGGGTGCTGTTGACCGTGAAATCAACCGCCTTCGTGATGTTGTAGCACGCGACCATAAACAATTCGTGGAAGACGTGCATAGATCACCTGATAATCGCGGGGTAGACGCAGATAGTCCTCTATTGCGCGAGTTAATACAGGGTATGCGCAAAATACGAACAGATGTGCGTGCGGAAATAGAAGCAATGCGCAAGGAAATGCGTAGAGAAATACGTGCGTCATTGTCTTGCGGAGAGGAATCGAACGACAGCCGTCGAGAATTCCACAGGCGTACGCACGACCGAAACATGATACCGTATCGCAATAATCCAAAAAATTTCCGCGAATACATTAGCGACAGAGACGAAATCGTAAGTCGACAAAACATACGCGACAATATACGTTATCAGGATGCGGACAAATATCGATATGAGAAGAATGCGAACGATAGGTATGACAATCGACGCGACTCGCGAGACTGCTCACGCGACCGAGACCTGGGTAGACGACAGAGTCACCGACGTGATCTACGAAGAAATACTCACGAGCAAAGATCCGAAGATGAACAAGAATTTCGTAACGAAAACCGGAACAGACGTGAGGAAGAGAGATACGACATCGCATATGGATGCAGCAAATACGACGTAAGAAACCGTAGAAATGTACGCGGAAGATACATGACGCTAAAGGAAGCAAGGGAACTTATACCCACTTTCCACGGCCAGTCACAACGCGAATTCAATAAATTTCTAGATGCATGCACGTACGCTATCAGTCATATAAACAGACGCGACGAGGACAGTCTAGTTTGGGGCATCCTTAGCACAAAAATCAAGGGAAAGGCTTGGCTTGATTGCAAAACGCAAGATATACGAACTTACGAGGAATTAAAAAGACAATTAGAATCAACGTATCAAAGCAAGCATACGACCACCCATTTACAAATTGAGTTTAATTCCCTTAAACAGAAAGCGAACAAAGACTCACAAGCTTTCGGAATTCGCGTCGAGACTGTTGCAATGGAGCTCTATGAGTCAATGATCGAGGGACGAGCGCGCTCCACGACGGAAAAACGCGTTATCCTCGAAACGATACAAGGACAGGCGTTACATAACTTCCAGACAGAACTGCGCGAGGAAATACAAACCATCGTTAGGTCACGGGATTATCGTACATTGAAGGATGCTATCAACGCAGCAATAACGGAAGAAAAGGTCAGGAACGCCAATGCCCCGATCAACTAGAAATAACCAACGGGATATAAAGTCGTCATCGCGAGATTTCGAAAAAATTACTTGCTACAAATGTGGAAAATCAGGCCACATTGGGCGAGAATGCCGTAGTAGTAAATAGGCGCTTCCGAAACCGGAGAAGTCAGATCGCGTAACTACAGTAGAAAAATTTTGCAATTACTGCAAAAAACGCGGGCACAATCGTGAAGAATGCTGGACTTTAAATGGACGGCCAAAAACGACATCAAGTCACGATAGAGTAAACGGTGATAAAAAATCGCGTAACGTTAATGTAACCGAGAGTCATAAGAAGCCGAGAACGAAAAAAAATGATACGGATTCTGAGCGAAGCAGCGACGAAAACGAGAGACAAGAGGAAATAAGACAACACGCGCGCGGGAATATCAGGTGACACACGTGCGCCGAACGCCGAGAGAGAGAGAGAGAGAGAGAGGAAAGAGTTTAAATGTAATTACTCTGCCCATGCGAGAGGCAAAACACGGAAAAGTAAATATGCTTTACGATTCAGGAGCTACTATTTCATTGATAAAAGTGAAACTCTTGAGGGCGAGACCGAAATTTACAATGATAAAATAATCCTCGTTGGAATAACCGGTCACAAGGCAAAGACGATCGGGAAAATGTACGCGACCATTGAGCTAAACGGGAACAAGATAAAACACGCGATTTACGTCGTGAAAGATGATTCTCCGATGAAATATGACGGAATTATAAGAATAGATTTCCTGAAGAAACAAAATGTTTCTTGCAACCATAGGAAACAGGAGCTGCAACTAGGAAACGCTGTAATAAAATTGCGCCCGTATGAGAAGGTCCGATTACACCCGCGCAGCGAACAATTATCCGACCCGCCAAAATAGCGCAACAATCATAAAAGCCGAACAAACCGAGCCAGGAATTTTTTATCGGACGATGCCTAGGCGAACCGAAAAATTTTTAAAACGAAAATTAAAGTCGGTAAAAAAATGCTGATATACGATGAAACGCTACGACGAGGATGATCAAAGATACTTGACGATGACTGGAATTTACCTAGATCCATACTGAGAAAAAGCAATAGCACACGTTTTTAGAAAATAGGAAACGATTGTAATTATATTGTAAACGGGCATAAAACATTTATAAACTTTAGGTTTAAGCGAAAAACTACGTACCTTCGTTTTTCTTCTTAACGGGGGAGGAATGTTATATCCCTAAGAGATATAACTATTAATGTATAACTACTCGTATTACATCCGCTTGACGACGGACACTGACCGCGTAAAACGCATACGCTGCGAGATATACGCGGAACCGAAATTGCTCAACGTGCAAGCAAAACAGAAGGACTTTGAATCTGCTTCGCTTGCACCTAGGTCCTTGACCAAGGAGGCCCGTTGCCAGGCATCCCTTCCGATCAAGGAAATTCCAAAAAGCGATACTATAAAAACGGAGCAGAAGACGCGCCCGGCAATCGCAAAGTCGCTCCAAGTCGCTCCGAAGTCGACCTCGAGTCGTTAATTACAACGACTTCGCTAGCCGCGTGCGATCTTTAACATTTTTTCGCAGTCGCGCGCGATACGCAAAGTTATAGTTAATAGTGCCGCTAAACAGATATACGCACAAGTGTAACATTGGTGAAACAAAGAAAAGTCAAGCGATTAATTAAAATAAAAGTTCTTTAATAGTGAAAAGTGACGTGTGTTTATTTAATCAACCCGATACAAGTCCTGACGCCCCGGATCCTCATCCCAATTTGGCGCAACTCCTTGTGCCTTACCCGAGCACACAACAAGAGATTTAGGAACAGACATCTGGGGATTGCTGTTCCCCCACCTCATTTCAATCTTTCATTTCCCCGGAAATACTGAACACTATCAACAAAATCTGTCCTCTTTCAACATTTAATAAAATTTATTTTTCGATCAATGATTTGTCCTCAAATCAAATCCAGTGTCATTCTTTCTCTACTCCTTTCACACTCAGAGAGTTTTATTCTGTTTTATCTAATTTAAAGATCAGTTCCTCTCCTAGCTAGACCAGATAGATTACAACCTGATTGTTTCTCTTCCAGACGCGTATTTGGTATCTCTCCTTGATATATTTAATAAATTACTCTTGGCGGGCCTTTTTTCGCTTTCTTAGAGTACTTCTCTAGTGTTTCTTATTTCAAAGAGTACACCAGGAAAATTTTGTCCTATCTCTCTTACCTCCTGCCTTCTTAAAGTTCTTGAAAGCTCATCCTGACCCGCCTAGAATGGTGGGTGGAGTCCGTCGACATCTTCCCTCTCTCTCAGTATGGATTCAGGAGGAGAAAGTCTTGTCTTGATATTCTTTCTTGGTATTCTTTCTGCGGAGGTCTACTCTGGATACGTGTCTGCCCGGGATATGGCTTGCTTATTCTTGGATATTGAGAGAGCGTTCGACAATGTGATCCCGTTTTTAAAAAAGATCTAAGAGATAGACTGCCCCGATATTGTTATTTGATTGTCTGACTTCTGCGGCAGCTTTTATTTGTCATAATGACATCGTGTCGCCCTTACTTTTTTTAAAAGGGGGTCCCCCAAGGCTCCATTTAAGCCCTTTTTATAATCTTTTGTTGTGGATTGAGAGGCAATTGATAATGGACCAGTTTTACAATTTGAACGATATTGTCTTATTGCTCGTTCTTTGTATGAGGAACTGTTGGGGGCCCGGAAATTGTTTCCCAGACTTCAACTTTTTACCTCCGTGGTTTATCGTTTTACTGTGAAATGGATTTTAGAATTTCCCCAAAAAGAGGATCTGTGGTGTGGGTTCCATTTGGGTTTGGGATTAGAGATTTACCCTTTCAAATTCTGTAAATTTTTGGGAATAAATTCACCAAAGTAAGATCCAAAAACAATGCATTTCTGTTTCTAAATGTGGTAAAATTATGAAATATTATTAGCCCTCCCTGGGACGTGGTGGACGGGATCGGCATTAATGTTTATTGTGCTTTGTTAACGAAAACCCCTGTTAATCATAATCAAAGCGACAATTACTGATACTCTTTAATCTTTAAATTAAAGCGGACGTTTTTTTACTCGAAAAAACGGTAATAAAAGCAAAATTACTTGTTTACTCGAAAAAGGGGTAATCAAAGTCACAATTTCTTTTTTTCCGACAATCGGAATCAAACGACAATACTTGATTACTCATAAAGGGTAATCAAATCGAAAAATACTTGAAAATTTTTAAAATTATAAAAAACGGCTTCTTGATTAGGGAAATCAGATTAAAAATTTTTAAATTACTTTTCATCAGTTTATAATAAACGTACGGTAATGTTTTAAAAATCAGTATTCTTGATTAGAAATTTAATTTAAAAATTAACCGCAATTAGAACGGAAAAAAAGAACGAATTAATTTTTTTCTAATAAAGTTAGTGAATTTTTGAGAAAATTAATTAAATGAGAGAATTTTATTTAAATTTTTAAATATTTTTTACGTTTTTTTCTCAAAAATAAAATTTATTTTTGAAAATACTCTTTTTTCAAAATTGCCCTTAGACGAAAAATTTTCCCAATGTGAAACATTGCGCGAAACTAAATACTCTCCCGGAGCTGAAGAGGGAAAATCGGTATTAAAAAAAAAATCCCGATTTAATAATGGGATATGGTGAAAAATCAAAAATCGTTTTTTGTTTTTGAAAAAAAATTTAAAAGGAATCCAAACACGCAGAAATTCCAAGATATTGTTCGCCTTTTAATAGTGTATCTTGCTTATCGTTGTTAAATCGAAGTTTATTATAAATGTTTATTTCCTGACATTTTGTAAGGATGGAAATGATAATCAAGTAATCGCCAATTTGTAACCAATTAATCGAACAATAAGAAATCGTCGTTTGATAACCGATTAAATTGAGTAATCAAAAATCCCCGATTTGATTATGTTTAAATGAGAATAATAATCGTCGACTTGATTACCGTTTAAACCCGGTTCAAGTAATTGTCGATTTTTGTTTACCGATTGTCGGTAATAAAAGTAAGGGGCCCTTTGTTTCCCGTTTATGAGAAATCAAGTATGTTCGTTTTGTTTCCGATTATTCGAGTAATCAAGAAATTTGTGCTTTGATTACCGATTTTCGGTAATCAAGAAATTCCCCGTTTTAATTACCGTTTAATGGAAATCAGGAAAATTTTTTTTTGCATTAAAAATTTAAAAGCAATTTTTTAAATTTTAATTTTTTGCTAATCTCTGGTGGGGGGGAGAAAAACCCGAGCACTCGTTCGGTAAAATTGGGTGCGTGGTTCTATTGAATATGCCTCGTTTTTTTTTCCGGCAAAGGGGCCCCTTTAGGAAGGGTCGATAGAGTGACGCAGAGCCTCCGTTCTATGGGGGCCCAGGGTTCTACTCGACCAACCCCATTCCCAAAAACACGATTAATAACAGTTCCTTGCCACTAAAACGGTTAAACAAAATTAACGGGGGGTTCTTTACTTTCACGCATTCCGTTGTTTTTTCCCCTGGTTTTTGTGTTTATTAACCAATTTCCCACTCCCTAAAATGTTCGAACTTCAATCCCCCAAATTTATATGCAGTTATTCTTTAAATGTTTAATTTTTTTTTTTTTTGTTACATAACTGTTATAAAATTTGGTCCTGTTAAAAAAATTTTACTTTTTTTTAGCCATCATTTTTAAAAATTTAAGTCCCAAATTAATTTAAAAAAACCCAAAACGTCGAAAAACTTTTTTTTTTTAAAATTTTTTTCAAGGATTTTTCCTGAAAATTTTTAAATTTGGGTATTAAGTAATAGTAAAGAGTAAGAAAAAAGGGGTAAAAAAAATAAAAAACAATAAAATTATTAAATTAAGGCCATGTGTAACAGCAATGATATTTTTTATTTTTGAGAAAAAAATTTTTAATTTGAATAATAATTATAAAAAACGTTTCGAGTTCTACGCTCCTTCATGCCAAAAAAAATAGTGAAAATAATAACGTAATAAAAAATAAAAAACTAAAAAAAAACCCCAAAAACTAGTCAATATAAGTTTATTTTTAGTCATATTTAAACGAAAAAATTTTTTAAAAATAAATTTGAGACCTTTAAAAATAGGTCAACAAGAGAACCCAATTAGAAGGAATGATCGCCCGGGTTTTATTCAAAAAATATTTAGAATTATTAAAAAAAAAATTGGGGGGACATTTAAACATTACCCCAAATAAACCCCTTTATCGTTATTTGACGAAAGCCCTGATCGGGCCCCTGATAGTTCACCTCTCCAAATTATTTTTTGATTTTTTTTAAAATGAATTTAAAAAATTTTATTCAATTGTAAATAGGTTTCCACTAATTTGTATGTAAAAAAAAATTTAAAATTTTAAAAAATTTAAACAAACTATAAAATTTTTAAACCTTTATGTTTAAAAATTTTTCCCAAAATAACTTGAGAGACGTTTTGCTTCAATTTTTTGGCCTTATTGTTAATTTTGACTGTTGTTATCTTTAAAAGTCGAATAATAGGTGTCATTCACAAAAAAACATTTACTAAGTAAAAATTTCGATTTTTCTTCTAGAATGTCAATGCTTTGTTAAGAAATTGGTGTCTGGTTATTTTTATCCCTCCTTTTCCTTGATGTGACATTCCGAGATAGTTTTTTATAAAAATTAGATTCAATATCAAGTTTTTAACTTTATCCCAATCAAAAGCTTTTTTTTACCAAAATTGTTCGAGACCCCAAATGTTGGGGGAATAAATTTTAAATATTATTCTATGCCTTTAGTTGTGTGTAATTTTCTTTTGGTTTGCCCAACTAGAAGTTTCCAATCCTTACAATTAAATTTTTGGACAACATTTATTATTGTTATGTAGTTTTTGTCCTTGGGGATTTTTAATTTTTTGAAAAAGTTTATTTAGAAAACGGTATCCTACTCTAAAATCTGATTTTTTTATTTCGTGCTTTGTTCGAAATGTTTTTAATGTATGGAAGACGAAAAATTTTTTTTTGGGTAATCTTCTGCAATTTTTTTTTTTTCTATTTTTTTTTAAACGACCCCTTTTTTAAAATTTTATTTTTTTTTATTTCTTTTAAAAAAAGAATGGGAAAACCCTTTGCAATAATATTTTTTTTTACACCGGTTTTTTTTAAATTTTTTTTTTTGATATTTGGGGTGAGATAATAACAATCCCTATTAATAAGATTATAAATATCCCATTTTTTTGGCAATAGGGTGACTGATAAAAAAGATAGTATCTACTGAACATGTCTTTTTTTTTAAAACAATTTAATGTAGATGGTTTTTATTTTTTAATTTTAAATTAGAAAAATTTTTGTTCTATTTAAATTTTGATTCAATCGAAATTGTAGTCGTTTTTTGTAACTATTTTAATTATTCCCAAAAGTATTTATTTTTTTTTTTTGGTGCCACCATATAATGTCGTCTACATACCTAATATTTTCCAAACGATTTTCCAATTTATTTTAAATTTTTGATTTTCAAGATCTTGCAAAAATATTAGCAATTATTGGGATAACGGGGAAACCCCAAGGGGTGCCCTAAAATTTCTTTATACAAGTCATTTTAATGTGAAGTAGTTGACGAAATAAAAATTACCTGGAAATAAATTTATTTTTTTTGGAAATTTGTATTGTATTTAATAATTCCATTTTGTCCCTTTTTTTGCAAGACTCGATGTTAGTGAATTGAAACCCCGCTAATATTTAAATTCTTCCCACCAATTTTTTTACCCGCACTTGCGTAAAATTAAAAAAATATATTTACATTTCTTTTTTCCCTAGGAAACTATTTGAAAGATTTTATGTAAAATGTGGCTATGGTAAAGGTGGTATTTAAAACGATGACACATTCTCTAATGGAGTTTTTTCCTTGTGTATTTTTGGGAGGGCCTAAAATTTTGGAAAAGGGGCGCGGGAAATATGATAATATTTTTATTAAAATGTACCCTTTTTTTTGCCCTTTCTTTAAAAAACGTTAGTTTCCTTTTTTTTTTTGGAGGGTTTTCTTTTTTATGTAGAATAGGGGCTATTGTCTCAAGTAAACCTTCCACTTTTTCGGTAATATTCTTTGTATCGCGACGTTACGTTGCCCTTATAGCCCTTTTAAAAAGAATACCCGGTTATCATGGCAAAAACCCCCTTTTTTATTATACTTAACCCAAAACTTCATGAGTTTTAATTTAAAATTAGTTTTCCGTGAAAAAATAGGGAAAATTGGGAACCCAAATTTTTCGTAATGTTTTAAATTTTTTATTTAAACTGTGGATTCCCCTTTTATATCTTTGATAAAACCGTTATGGCCAACTTTTTGTCATTCTTAAAGGCGGGGCCCAATTTACTTCCAATTGTAATGATAGTGACATTTGGGGAATATTGGGGGTAAATTAATAAACCCTTTTTTTGTTAGATGGTTAGAGATTAATATTTGTCTTGAATTTTTTAGGATATATGCAAGTCTTTTTTTAATATTTTTTACTGAAAATTTTTGATTGTGGAATGCATTTTTTTGAGGAAAACTAAGTTTTTAAACGGGTTTTTATTCTCAGATTCGTCTTGTTTTTTTTTTAATTGCCAATTAAATTTGTTATTAGTTGTTTTGTAGTTGTTGAAAAAGCAAAAAGGATGAAAAGAGTCTTAAAAATTTTGTTTCCTATGTGTCTGGCAGTTGTAGCCCCATATTTGAAATTTGTAAAATTTACCAGTAAATAAATTTAAATTTAAACTATATAAATCTTGATTTCAATATTTAAAATTTGTTTTTTGAAACTTACAGCAAACTATAAACTTTTTTTCGACAAAAAAGAGCAAACAAAATTGATTTTCCCAAAACGACGCAGTGGTTAGGTAGACAAAATTTTTACAAAGTTTTAAAAATTCAAAATTTTCTAGCTTTGATTTTTTGAATTTAAACAAACCATTGTTTAACCCCCATTTTTTCCCCCCCAAAGAAATTAATAAAACAAAAATTGAAAGATGAAATTTAAACGGAAAATAGTTAAACCCTTTTTCCCCCCAGCGTAAAAAAACAATGCAAATTAAACCTAACAAAAAAACCCTCCCCCTTTCCCCCTGCTCGCTCGATGACAAAAAAAAAATGAAAATTATTAAATTAAAACCCTTGTAAAGGAATACGATATTATTTTTTTTTGAGAAAAATTTAATTTGAAATAAAAATTTTACAAAACGTTCGAGGGTCTGCTCCCCTTTCAGTGTGCAAAAAAAAGTGATAATAAAAAACGATAAAAAATAAATACATAAAATTCTAATAAAAATCCGCAATACATAGCAAAAAAGTAATTTGTTGAGTCATATTAAAACGCAAAAATATTTACAAAGAATTTAACCATTAAAATAGTTCAACAAAGTAAAAACCAAATTTGAAGCAAATGATTTCCGGTTTTTTCTAAAATATATTGAATTATTTAAAAAATGGAGGAAAAACTATAATTACCCAAATGAACCCCTTATGTTATTTGCGAAAATCCCCCGTCCCGGCAAAATTATGTTCATCCTCCCAAAATTTTTTGAATTTTTTTAATAATTTTAAAGAATTTTCAATTTTTTAAAATAGGATTTCCCCATGGTAGGAAAAAAAGATTTAAAAAAATTTAAATTAAACTAACTCAAAAATTTTCCCCCTTTTGTTTCAAATTGTTCCGAATAACTGAGATGACGGCTTTAATTTTTTTGTTGGCCTTATTTTAGTCTTGAGTTGTCTGTCTTTTAAAAAATCGAAAAATAGGTGCGATCTCACAAAAAAAAAATTTTAAAAAGTCTAAAAACATATTTTTTAAAAAGTCAAATAGCGTTTTTTAAGCAATTCGGGGGTCTGTGGGTTATTTTTATACCATGGGCCTTTTTTCCCTTTAGGTTCATTTCCGAGATAAATCTTTTTTAATAATTTGATTCAATATCAAGATTTTTAAAGTTATCCCCAAACAAAAGCATTTTTTTATCCATAATTTCAGAGACCACAGAAAGCTTGGAGGAATAAATTTATATTATTCTATTCTTTTTTTGTCTAGTGTTGTTTAGAATAAATTGGGGCCCCGGGCAGAACTTATATTTGTTCAAAGAGAAAAAAGAAGTGGTCGAAATTTGAAATTTTATAATTTTTGAGTTAAACCGGCCCCGGGACAGCCGAACCACACGCGCGCTTCAAGCGTTGATTATCGAATCGACGGGGGATGAAATGCCTCGTCATCAACCGGGGTTTTCGCTTGCACGGCTTTGCGTTAGTCCATGTGGGTTTTTCCGTCGCGATTCTAATTTTGTTTGTTTTTTGATTTAAAAAAAAAAAATCAATTTTATTTTTTGTGGATTCGTGATAAATGAGATGTGAAAAAACGGCACTTTGAATTCCTAATTAAAGGTAGCAAAAGGGGCGCCGTTTATAACGCGACAAAAAAAATTTTTTCGCTCAAAAAAATTGTTAAAAGAAGCGGAATTCAGTGATTTGGGACCAGAATTTCCCCAAGGGGAAAAAATCAAGGTGCCCAAGTCCGATTGTTTTCCCGAAGTAAAATTTTATAAAAGAG